>NC_141536.1:45491426-45644164 GCF_021556685.1 Rattus norvegicus | reverse complement strand
ATTTTTGTGTTGATATTCATAAGGGAAATTGGTCTGAAGTTCTCTTTTTTGTTGGGTCTATGTGTGGTTTATGTATAAGTGTGGTTTCATAGAAGGAATTGGGTAGTGTTCTTTCTCTATTTTGTGGAATAGTTTCTACAGTATTGGTATGAAGTCTTCTATGAAAGCCTGATAGAATTCTGCACTAAACCCATCTGGCCCTGGGCTTTTTTTTAAGTTGGGAGACTTTTAATAACTGTTTCTATTTCTTTAGAAGTTATAGGAGTGCTTACATGGTTTATCTCATTCTGATTTAACTTTGGTACCTGGTATCACTCTAGAAAATTGTCCATTTCATCCAGATTTTCCAGTTTTGTTGAATATAAGCTTTTTTAGTAGGATCTGATGATTTTTTTAATTTCCTCGGGTTCTGTTCTTTTGTCTCCCTTTTCTTTTCTGATTTTGTTAATTTGGATATACTCTGTGCTCTCTGGTTAGTCTGGCTATGGATTTATCTATCTTGTTGATTTTCTCAAAGAATGAGCTCCTGGTTTTGTTGATTCTTTGTATAATCCTTTTTGTTTCTACTTGGTTGATTTCAGCCCTGAATTAGATTATTTCCTGTCCTCTACTCTTCTTGAGTCTATTTGCTTCCTTTTGTTCTAGATCTTTTAGGTGTGCTGTCAAGCTGCTAGTAATTCTGTCTCCGGTTTCATTTTGGAGGCACTCAGAGCTATGAGTTTTCCTCTTAGCACTGCTTTCATTGTATCCATAAATTTAGATATGTTGTGCCTTCATTTTCATTAAATTCTAAAAATTATTTAATTTCTTTATTTCTTCTTTGACCAACTTATCATTGAATAGAGCATTGTTCAACTTTCATGTGGGCTGTCTTTTTTGTTGTTATTAAAGGCCAGCATTAGTTTGTGGTGATCTGATAGGATTCTTTTGTTTTCGAATGAAATGTTCTACAGATATCTGTTAAATTCATTTGGTTCATAACCTCTGTTAGTGCCTCTGTGTCTCTTTTCACTTTCTGTTTCCATGATATGTCCATTGATGAGAGTGAAGTGTTGAAATCTCTAGCTATTATTGTGTGAGGTGCAATGTGTGCTTTGAGCTTTAGTAAGATTTCTTTTATGAATGTAGCTGCCCCTGCATTTGGAGCTTAGATATTCAAGATTAAGATTTCATCTTGTTGGATTTTTCCTTTCATGAGTATGAATTATCCCTTCTTTATATTTTTTGAGGACTTTTGGTTGAAAGTAGATTTTACTTGATATTAGAATAGCCATTCCAGCTTGTTTCTTGGGACCGTTTGCTTTGAAAATTGTTTTCCAGTCTTTTATTCTGAGGTAGCATGTGTCTTTCTCACTGAGGTGTGTTTCCTGTATGCAGCAAAATTCTGGGTACTCTTTACATATCAAATCTCTTAGTCAGTGTCTTTTTATTGGGGAATTGGGTCCATTGATCTTAAGAGATAGTAAGGAATAGTGCTTGCTGTTTCCTGTTATTTTTGTTGTTAGAGGTGGAGTTATGTTTGTGTGGCTCTCTTCTTTTGAATTTGTGCAAGAAGATTACTTTCTTCCTTTTCTAGGTTGTAGTTTCTCTCCTTGTGTTAGAGTTTTTAAAACATGGAACTCTTCATGAACCTGTTTGTCATACTTCCTCAGGGCCATGCTAATCTTCTCTGTATCCTTCCAATTTTACTATATGTGCTGTCGAAGTGAGCACATATCCACAGTTTTTAAATGCTTCATGAGTCAATATATGACATAATAACTTTGAGAAAATACCACTATAATAAATACAAGCCAAACAACCCATTGCTTTGTTCATGCTATTCAATACATCCCATAGTTTTGTAGATGTCAGCAATGGAAAAGATGTCATAAATGCTTCTGACAGACTCAAGTAGAAACCGGTAAAACCATTACAAATGTTGAAGGAAGCCTTTTACAAACGCCATATATATATTAAAAGAAAGCATCATTGTCATTGGATCCTTATAAACAAAAATGTCTTATTTTGGAATAACAAGTATCCATGTGATTAAATACCTTCATTCATTAACTGAGTCCTTTCAGAAGCATAAAAATCTTAAAGTCATATTATCACAACAGTAAGTCACCATAAACAGAAGAGTAAATTCAGTGTATGAGCAAAGTTACACAATTAAACAAAATGATTTATTAGATAAATGCATTTTAGATGTCACAAAAAGTGAAATATACATACTAGAATAAAAAATCAGAAAATGTGTGTTAAATTAAATAACAGTATCTTTCTATGCAAGTAGCCACAGTATTACAATCCATTTGAAGATTTTTTAATGCCCATAAAAAAATCAGATGGTTTGAAAAACCCCTTGGGAGGGAGAGCTCATCACCCAGACCTGTGGGTACTCCTCAGACTGCAGGGCAGGAGAGAATGCCAATCCTGCCCACCTTTGCACACATCCCTGGCCCAAGAGTAAACTGTATAGGGCCCCTGGGAATAGTAAGATAGGGGCACTCAAGCTGCAGGAACCCTGTGGTCCAGACTGAGCCCAGATCTGAAGGGACCCAGTCAAACGGCCCCCTGCGCACAAATACCGTGGGAGGAAGAGCTAGACCTTCAAAAGGGAAGACAGGCCTGGAAAACTAGAAGAGACTACTCTCTGCCCATATTTCTGACTCTAGAGGAAAACAACTGGAGCCATCAGGGGACACTGTGCACAGGGAACAAGAAATAGGGGCAGGCACTTCTGGTTGCTGCCCTCACAGAGAACTGAAACCCAGACTTGAGGAAAGACTTCAGGCCTGAGACCAGAGGTAAGACCAAATTTTCTGCTCCAAGTGACGTGCCTGGTGGACTCAGGACACAGGCCCACAGAAACAGCTGAAAGCCAGTAGACAGGAATGACTACACACCTGAAAGCAGAACACACTGTTCCCATAACTGGCTGAAAGAAAACAGGAAAACAGGTCTACAGCACTCCTGACACACAGGCCTATAGGACAGTAAAGCCACTGCAAGAAATAGTAGAAGAAGGTAACACCAGAGACAACCTGATGGCAAGAGGCAAGCTCAGGAACCCAAGCAACAGAAACCAAGACTACATGGCATCATCAGAGCCCAATTCTCCCATGAAAGCAAACACTGAATATCCAAACATACCAGAAAAGCAAGATCTTGATTTTTAAATCACATTTTATCATAACGATGGAGAACTTCAAGAAAGACATAAAGAACTCCGTTAGAGAAATGCAGGAAAACAAGTAGAAGCCTATACAGAGGAATCACAAAAATCCCTGAAAGAATTACAGGAAAACATAATCAAATAGGTGAAGAAATCAAAAATGGAAATAGAAGCAATAAAAAAGCACAAAGGTTGACAACTCTGGATACTGAAAACCAAAGGAAGACACATAAAGCCGTAGATATGAGCATCACCAACAGAATACAAGACATAGAAGAGAGAATCTCAGGAGCAGAAGATTCCATAGAAATCATCGACTCAACTGTCAAAGATAATGTAAAGTGGAAAAAGCTACTGGTCCAAAACATACAGGAAATCCAGGACTCAATGAGAAAATCAAACCTAAGGATAATAGGTATAGAAGAGAATAAAGACACCCAGCTCAAAGGACCAGTAAATATCTTCAACAAAATCATAGAAGAAAACTTCCCTAACCTAAAGAAAGAGATGCCCATAGACATACAAGAAGCCTACAGAATGCCAAATAGATTGGACCAGAAAAGAAACTCCACCAGTCACATAATAGTCAAAACACCAAATGCACAAAACAAAGAAAGAATAAAAAAAGCAGTAAGGGGCTGGTTGCTGGAGCCGCGGAGAGCTCGTAGGCAGCACACCATGAGCAAACTTGAGCCTCTGGACCACAGGTAAGACCAACTTTTCTGCTGCAAGCGACCTACCTGGTGAACTCAGGACACACAGAGGGAAAATTCCTCTAGGACCGGGCACTTCCGGTATTTAGCGGGGGGGGGGGGGAGTCCCAAACCGCGGATCCCGGCCCTCAGCAGCTCTCTGCGCCCAAACCCCATGGGAGAGAGACCTCACCGCCTGGTCAGGTGGGCACTCCTGAGGCTGCAGAGCGGAAGAGACCACCAACACTGCCCACCCCTGATCACATCCCTGGTCCAAGAGGAAACTGTATACGGCCTCTGGGTTCCCGTAGAGGAGGGCCCAGGAGCAGCAGATCCACTGCGTCTGAGACACCGACAGAACCTGAAGGGACCGACCGGATAAACAGTTCTCTGCACCCAAATCCCATGGGAGGGAGAGCTAAACCTTCAGAGAGGCAGACACACCTGAAAAACCAGAAGAGACTGCACTCTGCACACATCTCTGATGCCAGAGGAAAACACCAAAAGCCATCTGGAACCCTGGTGCATGGAAACTCCCGAAAAGGGCGGCGCAGATCTTCCTGATTGCTGCTGCCGCAGAGAGCTCGTAGGCAGCACCCCACAAGCAAACTTGAGCCTCGGGACCACAGGTAAGACCAACTTTTCTGCTGCAAGTGACCTGCCTGGTGAACTCAAGACACAGGCCCACAGGAAAAGCTGAAGACCTGTAGATGGGAAAAACTACACGCCCAAAAGGAGAACACTCTGTCCCCATAACTGGCTGAAAGAAAACAGGAAAACATGTCTACAGCACTCCTGACACACAGGCTTATAGGACAGTATAGCCACTGTCAGAAATAGCAGAACAAAGTAACACTAGAGATAATCTGATGGCCAGAGGCAAGGGCAGGAACCCAAGCAATAGAAACCAAGACTACATGGCATCATCGGAGCCCAATTCTCCACCAAAGCAAACACAGAATATCCAAACACACCAGAAAAGCAATATCTAGTTTCAAAATCATATTTGATCATGATTCTGGAGGACTTCAAGAAAGACGTGAAGAACTCCCTTAGAGAAACACAGGAAAACATTAATAAACAAGTAGAAGCCTACAGAGAGGAATCACAAAAATCCCTGAAAGAATTCCAGGAAAACACAATCAAACAGTTGAAGGAATTAAAAATGGAAATAGAAGCAATCAAGAAAGAACACATGGAAACAACCCTGGATATAGAAAACCAAAGAAGAGACAAGGAGCTGTAGATACAAGCTTCACCAACAGAATACAAGAGATGGAAGAGAGAACAACAGGAGCAGAAAATTCCACAGAAATCATTGACTCAACTGTAAAAGATAATGTAAAACAGAAAAAGCTACTGGTCCAAAACATACAGGAAATCCAGGACTCAATGAGAAGATCAAACCTAAGGATAATAGGTATAGAAGAGGGTGAAGACTCCCAGCTCAAAGGACCAGTAAATATCTGCAACAAAATCGTAGAAGAAAACTTCCCTAACCTAAAAAAAGAGACACCCATAGGCATACAAGAAGCCTACAGAACTCCAAATAGATTGGACCAGAGAAGAAACACCTCCCGTCACATAATAGTCAAAACACCAAACACACAGAATAAAGAAAGAATATGAAAAACAGTAAGGTAAAAAGGTCAAGTCACATATAAAGGCAGACCTATCAGAATCACACCAGACTTTTCGCCAGAAACTATGAAGGCCAGAAGATCCTGGACTAATGTCATACAAACCCTAAGAGAACACAAATGCCAGCCCAGGTTACTGTATTCTGCAAAACTCTCAATTAACATACATGGAGAAACCAAGATATTCCATGACAACACCAAATTTACAAGATATTTTTCTACAAATCCAGCACTACAAAGGATAATAAATGGAAAAGCCCAACATAAGGAGGCAAGCTATACCCTAGAAGAAGCAAGAAACTAATCGTCTTGGGAACAAAAAAGAGAAGAAAACCACACAAACATAACCTCACATACAAATATGAATATAACGGGAAGCAATAATCACTATTGCTTAATATCATTCAACATCAATGGCCTCAACTCCCCAATAAAAAGACATAGATTAACAAATTGGATACGCAACGAGGACCCTGCATTATGCTGCCTACAAGAAACACACCTCAGAGACAAAGACAGACACTACCTCAGAGTGAAAGGCTGGAAAAAAACTTTCCAAGCAAATGGTCAGAAGAAGCAAACTGGAGTAGCCATTCTAATATCAGATAAAATCAATTTTCCACTAAAAGTCATCAAAAAAGATAAGGAAGGACACTTCATATTTATCAAAGGAAAAATCCACCAAGATGAACTCTCAGTCCTAAATATCTATGCCCCAAATACAAGGGCACCGACATACGTAAAGGAACCTTAATAAAGCTCAAAACACACATTGCACCTCACACAATAATAGTACGAGACTTCAACACCCCACTCTCATCAATGGACAGATCATGGAAACAGAAATTAAACAGAGACATAGACAGACTAAGAGAAATCATGAGCCAAATGGACTTAACGGATATTTATAGAACGTTCTATCCTAAAGCAAAAGGATATATCTTCATCTCAACTCCTCATGGTACTTTCGCCAAAATTGACCATATAATTGGTCAAAAAACGGGCCTCAACAGGTACAGAAAGATAGAAGTAATCCCATGTGTGCTATCAGACCACCACGGCCTAAAACTGGGCTTCAATAATACTGAGGGAAGAATGCCCACATATACGTGGAAATTGAACAATGCTCTACTCAATAATAACCTGGTCAAGAACAAAAAAGGAAAGAAATTAAAGACTTTTTAGAATTTAATGAAAATGAAGGTACAACATACCCAAACTTATGGGACACAATGAAAGCTGTGCTAAGAGGAAAACTCATAGCCCTGAGTGCCTGCAGAAAGAAACAGGAAAGAGCATATGTCACCAGCTTGACAGCACACCTAAAAGCTCTAGAACAAAAAGAAGCAAATACACCCAGGAGGGGTAGAAGGCAGGAAATAATCAAACTCAAAGCTAAAATCAACCAAGTAGAAACAAAAAGGACCATAGAAAGAAGCAACAGAACCAAAAGTTGGTTCTTTGAGAAAATCAACAAGATAGATAAACCCTTAGCCAGACTAACGAGAGGACACAGAGAGTGTGTCCAAATTAAGAAAATAAGAAAGGAAAAGGGAGACATAACTACAGATTCAGAGGAAATTCAAAAAATCATCAGATCTTACTATAAAAGCCTATATTCAAAAAAACTAGAAAATCAACAGGAAAGGTACAATTTCCTAGACAGATACCAGGTACCAAAGTTAAATCAGGAAGAGATAAACCAGTTAAACAACCCCATAACTCCTAAGGAAATAGAAGCAGTCATTAAAGGTCTCCCAACCAAAAAGAGCCCAGGTCCAGACGGGTTTGGTGCAGAATTCTATCAGACCTTCATTGAAGACCTCATACCAATATTATCCAAACTATTCCACAAAATTAAAACAGATGGAGCACTACCGAATTCCTTCTATGAAGCCACAATTACTCTTATACCTAAACCACACAAAGATGCAACAAAGAGAGAGAACTTCAGACCAATTTCCCTTATGGATATCGACGCAAAAATACTCACTAACATTCTGGCAAATCGAATCCAAGAGCACATCAAAACAATCATCCACCATGATCAAGTAGGCTTCATCCCAGGCATGCAGGGATGGTTTAATATATGGAAAACCATCAACGTGAACCATTATATAAACGAACTGAAAGAACAGAACCACATGATCATTTCATTAGATGCTGAGAAAGCATTTGACAAAATTCAACACCCCTTCATGATAAAAGTCCTGGAAAGAATAGGAATTCAAGGCCCATACCTAAACATAGTAAAAGCCATATACAGCAAACCAGTTGCTAACATTAAACTAAATGGAGAGAAACTTGAAGCATTCCCACTAAAATCAGGGACTAGAGAAGGCTGACCACTCTCTCCCTACTTATTCAATATACTTCTTGAAGTTCTAGCCAGAGCAATCAGACAACAAAAGGAGGTCAAGGGTATACAGATAGGAAAAGAAGAAGTCGAAATATCACTATTTGCAGAGGATATGATAGTATATTTAAGTGATCCCATAAGTTCCACCAGAAAACTACTAAAGCTGATAGACAACTTCAGCAATGTGGCTGGGTATAAAATTAACCCAAATAAATCAGTTGCCTTCCTCTATACAAAAGAGAAACAAGCCGAGAAAGAAATTAGGGAAACGACACTCTTCATAATAGACCCAAATAATATAAAGTCCCTCGGTGTGATTTTAACCAAGCAAGTAAAAGATCTGTACAATAAGAACTTCAAGACACTGAAAAAAGAAATTGACGAAGACCTCAGAAGATGGAAAGATCTCCCATGCTCATGGATTGGCAGGATTAATATAGTAAAAATGGCCATTTTACCAAAAGCTATCTACAGATTCAATGCAATTCCCATCAAAATACCAATCCAACCCGGCCCGCAGCAGCTCTCTGCCCCCAGACCCTGTGAGAGAGAGACCCAACTGCCTGGTCAGGTGGGCACTCCTGAGGCTGCAGAGCGGAAGAGACCACCAACACTGCTCACCCCTGCCCACATCCCTGGCCCAAGAGGAAACTGTATAAGGCCTCTGGGCTCCTGTGGGGAGGGCCCAGGAGCGGCAGGACCCCTGCCTGAGACAAGGCTGGAACCTGAAGGAAACAGACCACATAAACAGTTCTCTGCACCCAAATCCCGTGGGAGGGAGAGCTGAACCTTCAGAGAGGCAGACAAGCCTGGGAAACCAGAAGAGACTGCTCTCTGCACACACATCTCAGACGCCAGAGGAAAAAGCCAAAGATCATCTGGAACCCTGGTGCACTGAAGCTCCCGGAAACGGCAGCACAAGTCTTCCTGGTTGCTGCCTCTGCAGAGAGCCCATGGGCAGCACCCCACAAGCGAACTTGAGCCTCGGGACCACAGGTAAGACCAACTTTTATGCTGCAAGAAAGCTGCCTGGTGAACTCAAGACACAGGCCCACAGGAACAGCTGAGGACCTGTAGAGAGGAAAAACTACACGCCAGAAAGCAGAACACTCTGTCCCCATAACTGACTGAAAGAGAGGAAAACAGGTCTACAGCACTCCTGACACACAGGCTTATAGGACAGTCTAGCCACTGTCAGAAATAGCAGAACAAAGTAACACTAGAGATAATCTGATGGCGAGAGGCAAGCACAGGAACCCAAGCAACAGAAACCAAGACTATATGACACCATCAGAGCCCAATTCTCCCATCAAAACAAACATGGAATATCCAAACACACCAGAAAAGCAAGATCTAGTTTCAAAATCATTTTTGATCATGATGCTGGAGGACTTCAAGAAAGACGTGAAGAACTTCCTTAGAGAACAAGTAGAAGCCTACAGAGAGGAATCGCAAAAATGCCTGAAAGAATCGCAAAAATCCCTGAAAGAATTCCAGGAAAACATAAATAAACAAGTAGAAGCCCATAGAGAGGAGACACAAAAATCCCTGAAAGAATTCCAGGAAAACATAAATAAACAAGTAGAAGACCATAGAGAGGAGACACAAAAATCCCTGAAAGAATTCCAGGAAAACATAAATAAACAAGTAGAAGCCCATAGAGAGGAGACACAAAAATCCCTGAAACAATTCCAGGAAAACACAATCAAACAGTTGAAGGAATTAAAAATGGAAATAGAAGCAATCAAGAAAGAACACATGGAAACAACCCTGGATATAGAAAACCAAAAGAAGAGACAAGGAGCTGTAGATACAAGTTTCACCAACAGAATACAAGAGATGGAAGAGAGAATCTCAGGAGCAGAAGATTCCATAGAAATCATTGACTCAACAGTCAAAGATAATGTAAAGCGGAAAAAGCTACTGGTCCAAAACATACAGGCAATCCAGGACTCAATGAGAAGATCAAACCTAAGGATAATAGGTATAGAAGAGGGTGAAGACGCCCAGCTCAAAGGACCAGTAAATATCTTCAACAAAATCATAGAAGAAAACTTCCCTAACCTAAAAAAAGAGATACCCATAGACATACAAGAAGCCTACAGAACTCCAAATAGATTGGTCCAGAAAAGAAACACCTCCCGTCACATAATTGTCAAAACACCAAACGCACAAAATAAAGAAAGAATATTAAAAGCAGTAAGGGAAAAAGGTCAAGTAACATATAAAGGGAGACCTATCAGAATCACACCAGACTTCTCGCCAGAAACTATGAAGGCCAGAAGATCCTGGACTGATGTCATACAGACCCTAAGAGAACACAACTGCCAGCCCAGGTTACTGTATCCAGCAAAACTCTCAATTAACATACATGGAGAAACCAAGATATTCCATGACAAAACCAAATTTACACAATATCTTTCTACAAATCCAGCACTACAAAGGATAATAAATGGTAAAGCCCAACATAAGGAGGCAAGCTATACCCTAGAAGAAGCAAGAAACTAATCGTCTTGGCAACAAAACAAAGAGAATGAAAGCACACAAACATAACCTCACATCCAAATATGAATATAAAGGGAAGCAATAATCACTATTCCTTAATATCTCTCAATATCAATAGCCTCAACTCCCCAATAAAAAGACATAGATTAACAAACTGGATACGCAACGAGGACCCTGCATTCTGCTGCCTACAGGAAACACACCTCAGAGACAAAGACAGACACTACCTCAGAGTGAAAGGCTGGAAAACAACTTTCCAAGCAAATGGTCAGAAGAAGCAAGCTGGAGTAGCCATTCTAATATCAAATAAAATCAATGTCCAACTAAAAGTCATCAAAAAAGATAAGGAAGGACACTTCATATTCATCAAAGGAAAAATCCACCAAGATGAACTCTCAATCCTAAATATCTATGCCCCAAATACAAGGGCACCTACATACGTAAAAGAAACCTTACTAAAGTTCTAAACACACATTGCACCTTACACAATAATAGTAGGAGATTTCAACAACCCACTCTCATCAATGGACAGATCATGGAAACAGAAATTAAACAGTGATGTCGACAGACTAAGAGAAGTCATGAGCCAAATGGACTTAACAGATATTTATAGAACATTCTATCCTAAAGCAAAAGGATATACCTTCTTCTCAGCTCCTCATGGTACTTTCTCCAAAATTGACCATATAATTGGTCAAAAAACGGGCCTCAACAGGTACAGAAAGATATAAATAATCCCATGCGTGCTATCGGACCACCATGGCCTAAAACTGGTCTTCAATAACAATAAGGGAAGAATGCCCACATATACGTGGAAATTGAACAATGCTCTACTCAATGATAACCTGGTCAAGGAAGAAATAAAGAAAGAAATTAAAAACTTTTTAGAATTTAATGAAAATGAAGACACAACATACCCAAACTTATGGGACACAATGAAAGCTGTGCTAAGAGGAAAACTCATAGCGCTGAGTGCCTGCAGAAAGAAACAGGAAAGAGCATATGTCAGCAGCTTGACAGCACACCTAAAAGCTCTAGAACAAAAAGAAGCAAATACACCCAGGAGGAGTAGAAGGCAGGAAATAATCAAACTCAGAGCTGAAATCAACCAAGTAGAAACAAAAAGGACCATAGAAAGAATCAACAGAACCAAAAGTTGGTTCTTTGAGAAAATCAACAAGATAGATAAACCCTTAGCCAGACTAATGAGAGGTCACAGAGAGTGCGTCCAAATTAACAAAATCAGAAACGAAAAGGGAGACATAACTACAGATTCAGAGGAAATTCAAAAAATCATCAGATCTTACTATAAAAACCTATATTCAACAAAACTTGAAAATCTGCAGGAAATGGACAATTTCCTAGACAGATACCAGGTATCGAAGTTAAATCAGGAACAGATAAACCAGTTAAACAACCCCATAACTCCTAAGGAAATAGAAGCAGTCATTAAAGGTCTCCCAACCAAAAAGAGCCCAGGTCCAGACGGGTTTAGTGCAGAATTCTATCAAACCTTCATAGAAGACCTCATACCAATATTATCCAAACTATTCCACAAAATTGAAACAGATGGAGCACTACCGAATTCCTTCTATGAAGCCACAATTACTCTTATACCTAAACCACACAAAGACACAACAAAGAAAGAGAACTTCAGACCAATTTCCCTTATGAATATCGACGCAAAAATACTCAATAAAATTCTGGCAAACCGAATTCAAGAGCACATCAAAACAATCATCCACCATGATCAAGTAGGCTTCATCCCAGGCATGCAGGGATGGTTTAATATACGGAAAACCATCAACGTGATCCATTATATAAACAAACTGAAAGAACAGAACCACATGATCATTTCATTAGATGCTGAGAAAGCATTTGACAAAATTCAACACCCCTTCATGATAAAAGTCCTGGAAAGAATAGGAATTCAAGGCCCATACCTAAACATAGTAAAAGCCATATACAGCAAACCAGTTGCTAACATTAAACTAAATGGAGAGAAACTTGAAGCAATCCCACTGAAATCAGGGACTAGAAAAGGCTGCGCACTCTCTCCCTACTTATTCAATATAGTTCTTGAAGTTCTAGCCAGAGCAATCAGACAACAAAAGGAGATCAAGGGGATACAGATCGGAAAAGAAGAGGTCAAAATATCACTATTTGCAGATGACATGATAGTATATATAAGTGATCCCAAAAGTTCCACCAGAGAACTACTAAAGCTGATAAACAACTTCAGCAAAGTGGCTGGGTATAAAATTAACTCAAATAAATCAGTTGCCTTCCTCTACACAAAAGAGAAAAAAGCCGAGAAAGAAATTAGGGAAACGACACCCTTCATAATAGACCCAAATAATATAAAGTACCTCGGTGTGACTTTAACCAAGCAAGTAAAAGATCTGTACAATAAGAACTTCAAGACACTGAAGAAGGAAATTGAAGAAGACCTCAGAAGATGGAAAGATCTCCCATGCTCATGGATTGGCAGGATTAATATAGTAAAAATGGCCATTTTACCAAAAGTGATCTACTGATTCAATGCAATCCCCATCAAAATACCAATCCAATTCTTCAAAGAGTTAGACAGAACAATTTGCAAATTCATCTGGAATAACAAAAAACCCAGGATAGCTAAAGCTATCCTCAACAATAAAAGGACTTCAGGGGGAATCACTATCCCTGAACTCAAGCAGTATTACAGAGCAATAGTGATAAAAACTGCATGGTATTGGTACAGAGACAGACAGATAGACCAATAGAATAGAATTGAAGACCCAGAAATGAACCCACACACCTATGGTCACTTGATTTTTCACAAAGGAGCCAAAACCATCCAATGGAAAAAAGATAGCATTTTCAGCAAATGGTGCTGGTTCAACTGGAGGGCAACATGTAGAAGAATGCAGATCGATCCATCCTTATCACCCTGTACAAAGCTTAAGTCCAAGTGGATCAAGGACCTCCACATCAAACCAGACACACTCAAACTAATAGAAGAAAAACAAGGGAAGCATCTGGAACACATGGGCACTGGAAAAAATTTCCTGAACAAAACACCAATGGCTTATGCTCTAAGATCAAGAATCGACAAATGGGATCTCATAAAACTGCAAAGCTTCTGTAAGGCAAAGGACACTGTGGTTAGGACAAAACGGCAACCAACAGATTGGGAAAAGATCTTTACCAATCCTACAACAGATAGAGGCCTTATATCCAACATATACAAAGAACTCAAGAAGTTAGACCGTAGGGAAACAGATAACCCTATTAAAAAATGGGGTTCAGAGCTAAACAAAGAATTCACAGCTGAGGAATGCCGAATGGCTGAGAAACACCTAAAGAAATTGTTCAACATCTTTAGTCATAAGGGAAATGCAAATCAAAACAACCCTGAGATTTCACCTCACACCAGTGAGAATGGCTAAGATCAAAAACTCAGGTGACAGCAGATGCTGGCGAGGATGTGGAGAAAGAGGAACACTCCTCCATTGTTTGTGGGATTGCAGACTGGTAAAACCATTCTGGAAATCAGTCTGGAGGTTCCTCAGAAAATTGGACATTGAACTGCCTGAGGATCCAGCTATACCTCCCTTGGGTATATACCCAAAAGATGCCTCAACATATAAAAGAGACACGTGCTCCACTATGTTCATCGCAGCCCTATTTATAATAGCCAGAAACTGGAAAGAACCCAGATGCCCTTCAATATAGGAATGGATACAGAAAATGTGGTACATCTACACAATGGTTATTACTCAGCTATCAAAAACAACGAGTTTATGAAATTCGTAGGCAAATGGTTGGAACTGGAAAATATCATCCTGAGTGAGCTAACCCAATCACAGAAAGACATACATGGTATGCACTCATTGATAAGTGGCTATTAGCCCAAATGCTTGAATTACCCTAGATCCCTAGAACAAACGAAACTCAAGATGGATGATCAAAATGTGAATGCTTCACTCCTTCTTTAAATGAGGAAAAAGACTACCCTTGGCAGGGAAGAGAGAGGCAAAGATTAAAACAGAGACTGAAGGAACACCCATTCAGAGCCTGTCCCATATGTGGCCCATACATATACAGCCACCCAATTAGACAAGATGTATGAAGCAAAGAAGTGCAGACCGACAGGAGCCGGATGTAGATCGCTCCTGAGAGACACAGCCAGAATACAGCAAATACAGAGGCGAATGCCAGCAGCAAACCACTGAACTGAGAATAGGTCCCCCGTTGAAGGAATCAGAGAAAGAACTGGAAGAGCTTGAAGGGGCTCGAGACCCCAAAAGTACAATGCCAAGCAACCAGAGCTTCCAGGGACTAAGCCACTACCTAAAGACTATACATGGACTGACCCTGGACTCTGACCCCATAGGTAGCAATGAATATCCTAGTAAGAGCACCAGTGGAAGGGGAAGCCCTGGGTCCTGCTAAGACTGAACCCCCAGTGAACTAGACTATGGGGTGAGGGCGGCAATGGGGGGAGGGTTGGGAGGGGAACACCCATAAGGAAGGGGAGGGGGGAGGGGGATGTTTGCCCGGAAACCGGGAAAGGGAATAACACTTGAAATGTATATAAGAAATACTCAAGTTAATAAAAAAAAAAAAAAATACCAATCCAATTCTTCAAAGAGTTAGACAGAACAATTTGCAAATTCATCTGGAATAACAAAAAACCCAGGATAGCTAAAGCTATCCTCAACAATAAAAGGACTTCAGGGGGAATCACTATTCCTGAACTCAAGCAGTATTACAGAGCAATAGTGATAAAAACTGCATGGTAGACACCACCGGAACCTGAAGAGACAGGCAGGATAAACAGTTCTTTGCACCCAAGTCCCATGGGAGGGAGAGCTAAACCTACAGAGAGGCAGACAAGCCTGGGAAACCAGAAGAGACTGCACTCTGCACACATCTCTGACGCCAGAGGAAAACACCAAATGCCATCTGGAACCCTGGTGCAAGGAGGCTCCCGGAAAGGGCGGCGCAGATATTCCAGGTTGCTGCCGCCACTGAGAGCTCGGAGGCAGCACCCCACGAGCAAACTTGAGCCTCGGGACCACAGGTAAGACCAACTATTCTGCTGCAAGAGACCTGCCTGGTGAACTCAGGACACACAGAGGCAAAATTCCTCTAGGACCAGGCACTTCCAGTGTTTACCGGGAGTCCCAAACCCACGTATCCCGGCCCGCAGCAGCTCTCTCCTCCCAAACCCCATGGGAGAGAGACCTCACCGCCTGGTCAGGTGGGCACTCCTGAGGCTGCAGAGCGAAAAGAGTCCACCGACACTGCCCACCCCTGCCCACATCCCTGTCGCAAGAGGAAACTGTATAAGGCCTCTGGGTTCCCGTGGGGGAGGGCCCAGGAGCGGCAGGACCCCTGTGCCTGAGACACCGCCGGAACCTGAAGGGACAGACAGGATAAAGAGTTCTCTGCACCCAAATCCCGTGGGAGGGAGAACTAAACCTACAGAGAGGCAGACATGCCTGGGAAACCAGAAGAGACTGCACTCTGCACACATCTCTGACGCCAGAGGAAAACACCAAACGCCATCTGGAACCCTGGTGCACGGAGGCTCCAGGAAAGGGTGGCGCAGATCTTCCTGGTTGCTGCTGCTGCGGAGAGCTCGTAGGCAGCACCCCACGAGCAAATTTGAGCCTCGGGACCACAGGTAAGACCAACTTTTCTGCTGCAAGTGACCTGCCTGGTGAACTCAAGACACAGATGATATGATAGTATATTTAAGTGATCCCAAAAGTTCCACCAGAGAACTACTAAAGCTGATAAACAACTTCAGCAAAATGGCTGGTATAAAATAAGATGTCCCAACATATAAAAAAGACACGTGCTCCACTATGTTCATAGCAGCCTTATTTATAATAGCCAGAAGCTGGAAAGAACCCAGATGCCCTTCAACAGAGGAATGGATACAGAAAATGTGGTACATCTACACAATGGAATATTACTCAGCTATCAAAAACAATGACTTTATGAAATTCGTAGCAAATGGTTGGAACTGGAAAATATCATCCTGAGTGAGCTAACCCAATCACAGAAAAACACACATGGTATGCACTCATTGATAAGTGGCTATTAGCCCAAAGGCTTGAATTACCCTAGATCCCTAGAACAAATGAAACTCAAGACGGATGATCAAAATGTGAATGCTTCACTCCTTCTTTAAAAGTGGAACAAGAATACCCGTGGCAGGGAATAGAGAGGCAAAGATTAAAACAGAGACAGAAGGAACACCCATTCAGAGCCTGCCCCACATGTGGCCCACACATATACAGCCATCCAATTAGACAAGATAGATGAAGCAAAGAAGTGCAGGCCGACAGGAGCCGGATGTAGATCGCTCCTGAGAGACACAGCCAGAATACAGCAAATACAGAGGCGAATGCCAGCAGCAAACCACTAACTGAGAATAGGACCCCCGTTGAAGGAATCAGAGAGAGAACTGGAAGAGCTTGAAGGGGCTCGAGACCCCTTATGAACAACAATGCCAAGCAACCAGAGCTTCCAGGGACTAAGCCACTACCTAAAGACTATACATGGACTGACCCTGGGCTCTGACCTCATAGATAGCAATTAATATCCTAGTAAGATCACCAGTGAAGGGGAAGCCCTGGGTCCTGCTAAGACTGAACCCCCAGTGAACGTGATTGTTGGCAGGGAGGGCAGCAATGGAGGGAGGGTGGGGAGGGGAACACCCATAAAGAAGGGGAGGGGGAGGGATTAGGGGGATGTTTGCCCGGAAACCGGGAAAGGGAATAACCCTCGAAATGTATATAAGAAACACTCAAGTTAGGGCTGGAGAGATGGCTCAGTGGTTAAGAGCACTGTCTGCTCTTCCAGAGGTCCTGAGTTCAAATCCCAGCAACCATATGGTGGTTCACAACCATCTATAATGAGATCCGATGCCCTATTCTGGTGTGTCTGAAGACAGCTACAGTGTACTTATATATAATAAATAAATAAATTAAAAAAATTCTACCACTGATCTAGACTGTCAAACCTTCTCTCTCTCTCTCTCTCTCTCTCTCTCTCTCTCTCTCTCTCTCTCTCTCTCTCTCTGTATTGAAAAAAAAAAGAAACACTCAAGTTAATAAAAAAAGAGAGAGAGAGAGATAACACGCTAGACCTCCAGGCTAAGGAAGACTCAGGTACAGTGCAAACCCCATTCCAGAAAGTGCCCTTTTAGCTGTAGGAGGGGTTTGGGGAAGAGCCCCTTTAGAGATGCCAGGCTGCTGGGAACCTGTGGGCCCTTTATAAATCTGTATCCAGGCCCCAGATAGAATAGTGACCTCCCAATCATTGCGCCCTGGTGTCCCAATCCTATCTGCTCTGAAGCATGTACACACCTACATGAAAGGGTCTTTTTTTTTTAAAGACAAATCGTCATGCCCTGTTCCCATCATGCCCTGTTCCCATCATGCCCTGTTCCCATCCTAGCCCATCACTTACCTGTTTTACACAAAAAGTAGTCTTTAGAGTGTGATTAACTATTTCTTCTGTGCCATTTTAGGGTGGAGAGGAGCATGATGGAGCCAGTCATTCAGGACTTAATTCTTCCTTGTGTTGTGGTGTGGTTTTCTTTCTTTCTTCTATATTTTTTTAATTCCTTTTTTTACTATTGCAGCAGAGTATGAAATAGCTTCTGGGTTCTCCTGGGCAGATGATTGTGGTCACACCCTGACAACACTAGGGATCTCAACTGACTCCTCTTGTGGCCTCACCACTATTTTAACAGTTTAATGGGTTCATTATAGAGTCTTCCATTTTGGTTGGAATTAGCTCCTCTCCTTCAAATGCTGTAATTAACATCACTTAAAATAACACTTGAATAAAATACAAAAAAATTCCATCTAAATGGTTAAGCATGCTGGAGAGAACATTGAATAAATAATGTAGATTTTTGTACTGAGTACCATTTTTAGTCATGTGACCATATTTTCTATTCAAACTAATTTTTTGAGGCAAATCTTATTATGTACCCTTTGACTGGCCTAAAACTTGCTATTTAGACTAAACTGGCTCAGAAACTCACAGTGATCTGCCTGCCTCTATCTCCAAGTGCTGGTTAGTGCCACCATACCTTACATCAGAATAAAATTTTAACATAAGTTCTTTTTATACTCATCTTTCAAAAGAAGAAACTGTATGAAAGTTTACTCTTTCAGTTATTTTGAAGCATGTCTACCTGCACTGCTCTCATACTTCCTATCATGATGATAATGAACAGAACCTCTGACAGTGTAAGCCAGACCCAATTAAATATTTTCTTTTATAAGAGTTGCCTTGATCATGGTGTCTCTTCATAGCAATAAAACCCTAAGACAGGAGATGAAATAAAAACGTTTCTTTTACTTGTTCATTAGATAAATTCATAATCATTTTTAAAAGTGATGCTTGGCCATGCTTATGGGCACCCCCACAGCTTGCTTTGCACCAAGGGTGGCCTTGTAGTCAGCCCTGTTTCTATATTAGGCTACTTAACTTTCACACAAGGATATCAGTCCTACTCCAAATTCAACTGTCTGTGAAAGCATATGGGTACTTATTTAATTGGCAACATAGACTAACAGCACTCCAGGTAGTTGTCAGCAAATACAATCTTGAACTCATGCTGTCCAATACCAATCAAAATCTTGGCCAAGATAAATAATGTTTAGGAAAGATTGATTGATAGAATGGACATTTGCTATTTTTGGCAGATCAGTATCCAAATGCCCATTCTCTGCTAGAGAAATTTCAAGATAAAGGGAGGTATAGCCCTAATTTCCTAGAAACACTAGAGAAAGAACAAATGCTTCCTCTATACTCTAGACACTAGGAGTACACCCATGATCTGGGCTTGATCATTTGGATAAGCTGTTACTCTGGGATTTTATATTATGGGACAGTTAAGAAAAGATAAAAAGACAGTTGTGAATTCTTTATCACAGTAGTAGTAGCTGAAGTGAAAAGTCTGTAAAATGCATCTAGAGTGGCTCAGTGTCCTTTGCAGATTGTTCTTATGAAAAATCCTTTTTAGTATTTCCTCCTATGATTCAAATCCATTTATTAACACTGGTTTTCCAAGATTATCCTGTGATCAATTGTCTCAACACATACACATATACACACAAACACACATGTTGTAAGAGAAATGCCCTTTTGAGAGTGAAAAACATTCTCAACTTAGCTTCAAAGTATGAATTAAAAATAATAAAAGTTGGAAGACAAGAGTCAGAGAAATGTACCACTGTTATGGTTTAGATGATTCAAATTTGTCTTCTGTAAATTGTTCACTGTGTTTGGGAAGCTTGGTCAAGCTTTCAAGGTGGTTATGTTAAAAGCTGGGGCTTAATGAAAGGTCCTTAAGTTAACTAGAGTCTTCCACGGAGTAGGGGTTTTTTACACCTCAGGATCTCTCTGACTTTCTCTCTGACCTTAGGACATTTTGGTTCTAAATATGCTCTGGCCATTGTGATGTGATCCACCACAAAGCCTTCACCAGAGATAAACTAATGTCACCTTCAGTCCTAACTTTCACCAAACAAATCTTTTCTCCTTATAAAGTTATGAATTTAATGTATTTTATTATACTAAGACATAAATACAACCACATAAAAGATAATAGCAGTTACAAAATGCAAATGTTTATGAAAATGGGAAACATGTTGTGATGGTATTTGTCAATTTGACAAAAACAGAATCATCTGGGAAGGGAATTGTAATGAAGGATTGTCTGTACTGGGTTGGTCTGTGGGCATCTATGGGGAATTTCCTTGATTACATCAATTAAAGTGGGCAGACCCGGAAGGTGGGTGGTACCATTCCTTAATTCCTTAAGCAGGGATCTAGACTATATAAGAGTAGAGAAAGTGAGCTAAGTACTAATCATGTATGCATTTGTTGATCTCTGTTTCTGTATGGGATATGGTTAGCCCCCTAAGTTCCTGCTATTGTGATTCTCTGAAATGATAGACTATAACTTGACATTATGAGCTAAAGTAAACCCTTCTCTCTTAAGCTGCTTTTGTCAGGCATTTTATCACAGCAACAGAAAAAAGTAACTAAGACTCATATGAAATACAAAATGACCACTAAGAGCAATTAGAGAGATGGCTGGAAAGTCAGTGAGATCTAAAGAGCATAATTTATAATAAATGTTTATGGTGTTATTGTAGCAGGACAAAAGTCTGACCAATATTCAGCCAATACAGTAACTCAAGAGGAGGAAAGTAATGGTCCCCCTTCTATTCACAGGTTTGTACTGCTACTGAAGTTATTACTAAAATCTGTAATTTCTAAAGGTGGATATGAGTTAAATCATTAATGGTTTACAGGAACTCAAACACTTCATTAAAAAATTGCAAGGTTGACAAGTCACTAATGAAATAGAAATGTGACAAAGATGAATATCAAGTTTAATACAAGGATGAAAGACACACATCAAATGTATTTATGGCACTAAGACTTTTTTTAATTCAGCATGATTTTCTGATTCCAAAATTTAGTAGCTGAACTGAAAAGGATTATCGCTTCTAAAAATCAAATTGAAAGTATAAGTAAAAGAAATAGCTCAAAACACAGCACAAAAAACAGAGAAAGAGATGTGCCTCTGCTTCTACACACAAAGGTAAATTACTCTAGGACTTGCTCTCCCACTATAAACAGTGAGAACAGGGGGCAAACAAAACACCTAAAGAAACTAATTTTAAATGTTAGCCCACAAACATTGTAGGAGTCTGATCCTTAGAGACAGGAAACAGAGTAGTCTCTAGATGCCTGTCTGTAGCACCAGGAGAGAGAACCAAACTAGAGCCTACCAGCTGAGTTGAAGGAACAGAAATTAGAATTCAAAACTTTTAAGATGAGTAAAAGTTATAGAATAAAATTATATCCAATGGAAAAGGAAATTGAAGGGGAAATAGGAAGCCCATGCCTGTACAGCCAGGAATGAGAAACTGGACAACACAGAGACCTGTTTGCCAGCCAAACAGGACTGGCAAAAAAAAAGAGAGAGAGAGAGAAGTGTGGGGGGAGGAATGGCAGGAGGAGGAGAAATCAATGAAATGATCCTAATGATATTCTGCTATATTTATAGATCGGTGCCGTGTCCAGTCGTCATCAGAGAGGCTTCCTCAACACCTGATGAAAGACTGCAGAGAATACAGAGACCCACAGCCAGACCTTATACAGAGATAGTCTAGATGGGAGGTCTCCAGCATGTCTCTTCCCACAGAGCTAAGGGAATCCTGTGGAAGAGAGAAAGACTATGGGAGTCAGAGGGAATGGAGGACACTAGAACATGGCCCACAGAATCAACTAAGCAGGATTCACATGGGCTCAGGGAGAATGAAAAGGCAAGCACTGAAAAACTTGCATGGTTCTGCACCAGGTCCTCTGCTGATATGCTATGTCTGTTAGCTTGATAGTTTTGTGGGGCTCCTAACAGTGGAAGCTGATGCATCTCTGTGTACTTGCTCTTTCTCCTGCTGGACTGCCTTGTCCAGTCTCAATATGAGAGCTTTTGCTTTGTCTCACTGTGTCCTGCTTTGTCATGTTTGGTAGTTGTGTCTTAGGGGCCTGCTTTTCTTTGAAGGGACATGGAGGCAGAGTGGATCTGGGGAAGAGAGGTGATAAGAAGCTAGAAGGAATAGAGAAAGGGGAAACTGTGGTCAGGATGAATTGTAGAAGTGAAAAACCTATTCTCAATTAAAGAAAAAAAGAAAGAAACAAAGAAACCAAAAAAAATATGTCCAGTTATTTAATTATAAGATGCTAGAAGGAAATAAAAGAAATGCATAAAATTTGGCATTATAACAATAATGTTATGATTTTCTAAAAAAATCGATAATTAATGAAATAGGTAGTAATGTAGGTCTGTTAACCTTTACACAGAGTTAAACATGAAAATCTCTGGCAGGGTGCTTGACTGCATATATATAATTTTTAAAATATAATTACACAGGAAAAATAGAAACTAATATAAGAGTTTCAGAAATTTCTAATAGGATCCTCTCATCTTATAGCTAAATGTTAATCCCTGTGCCCAGGGAAGGAAACTCCACAAAGCCAGGCAAAAATACGAGCTTGCTCAGTGCTTTCCACATTAACACTAAATAGAGTGAAGAGATTTTGTTGAAAGATGAAATTTCTTATTCAAAACATTCAGGTAACATATGGATAGATATGATTAGTAATAAAGCTAAACTAGCCCAAGAATAAATGCTAACCAAAGCCAATCCCATAAAGACTCAGAACACCAAGACCTACAGGCATCAGCTTCTCTGTTGAGAGGAGAATTAGTCTTCCCCAGAGATTAGACTCCTAAATGGTTATTCACTTCCAGTGGTCATTCCTAAAACATACATACAAGCAACAGATTAAGTGGATTGTATTTATATTTACTTGTGTGTGTGTGTGTGTGTGTGTGTGTGTGTGTGTGTGTGTGTGTGTGTGTGAGAGAGAGAGAGAGAGAGAGAGAGAGAGAGAGAGAGAGAGAGACAATAATAATTAAAGATTTAGAGGTCGTGAGTTTGAAAGGAAAGAGGATGACATGAGGGCTTTTGAGAGAAGATAAAGAGAGCAGAAATGATAAATCTACATTTAATTAAATAAAAATGTTTAAATGATAAAATCATTGCTCTCTCAGCTTAAATTAATGCCTAAATAACTACTTTTGTGATAAAATTCAATATATTTAAAATGCATAAACAAAATCTATTGCTCAAGATATAAAAGTCACAAAGTCTGACAACTAATTGAAAATTCCTATAGGTCTGGTTTCTCCTCAGCAAGGTTCCTCCAAATTTTTATCTTTCCCAACAGATTACAACTTTTTTCAAGATTTTTTAAAATATATATCCATATATATTTAATATATATTCATATATTTAATATATATTCATATATGCATACATATATACATACATACATTCTTAAACACTGGGCCATCCCTCCAGTCCCTGATTACAACTTTTTTGTTCAAGATGTATATTGTTATAAAATCTGTCCCCAAGGAACTGGAGAGATGGCTCAGTGGTTAAAAGCACTTCCTGTTCTTACAGAGGACCCTGGTTCAGTCCACAGTACACACATGGAGGCTAGTGGTTACCTGTAACTGCAGTTTTAGAAGATTCTGACATCTGGAGGCACTGCATGTACACACACAGACACACACCCAGGCAAAATACATAAAACAAAAATCAGTGATTTTTGAAAGTTTGTGGGGGTCAAGTAATCTGTCCCTATTGTCTTGACAGGCAAGAAATGCTTACTGGCATAGCAGCAGTAGTGTCATTATTTAATAGGATTTCTAATTGGATCTGTGGCCTGCTCCATAGAAGGGAGTTCATGCCTTCTACCATGGACCTGGTCAAGCATCCATGGCTGGGGGATCATAGTCACTGGATATACTATCATTTAAATGTTTGTGTTTATATCCTTAGACTAGTGTAAAAAAGCTTCTCTTTGTAGTAAAGGCCAGTTAACAAGAGGCTCATGGCTGGCCAAAGTGCTACAAGAACAAGTGACTGCTAAGTGCTCAGATTAAATAGAGCACCCATATCACCCACTCCAAGACTCAAGGAACATTTCGGGAGGCTGAAATACTGAAAAACCCAAATCAAGAGTATTAAAGCATTTTCTTAGGCAGGACATGGCCAGGTACTCATAAACTCACAACGGCTACAGTATCTGCATAAATACCTGCATAAAACCTAAGCTGACAAATATTTGGTCCTAAATGGAGCAAAGGTTTATGGGTTCTACACCACCACCACCACCATCACCATAACCAAGGAGATCTAATAGCAATTGAGAGCTCTGGTGGAGGAGAAATAATTGCCTCACTGATCTAGTGAGTAGATCACTAGCCACACTCTAGTACATTGCTTCATACCTATACCCATGCCCTGGTTAAATTCAGCGGGTCACAAAGCAAAACTGAGATGTATATTTAGAGGAAGGAAGGAAGGAAGGAAGGAAGGAAGGAAGGAAGGAAGGAAGGAAGGAAGGAAGGAGTGAACATAGAAGGAAAAGAGAGGGTGGAGGCTTTTTGATTGAATTTAAAGCCTACTCCATGAGATGAAATCCATACCTGATTTTGTTTAAATACCTAGAATCTGAAACTAGATAGGTCAGGAGCCCTGGAAAACACCTTATTAGTATTTTTCTTAGTTAGGGTTTTATTGCTGTGAAGAGACACCATGACCAGGGCAACACTTATATAAGAAAACATTTAATTGTGGATGGTTTACAGTTGCAGAGGTTCTGTTCATTATCATCATGGCAGGAAGCATGACAGCATCCAGGCAGACATGGTGCTGGAGAAGGAACCAAGAGTTGAGCATCTTGATCCAACTGCATGAGATACTGTCTATCTCACACTGAGCAGAGCTTGAGCATCTATACTACCTCAAAGTCCTGCCTCCTCAGTGACACACTTCCTCTAACAAGGACACACCTCCTCCAATGAGGCCACACCTCCTAATAGTACCACTTCCTATGGGTCAAGAGTATTCAAACTACTACAGTAGTATTCTGCTAAACAGCAATAAAATGACTCTTAATGACACACTGCTATACTCATAGATCAGTGCCTCACTCAACCTTTATCAGAAAGGTTTCTTCTTGCAGTACATAGAATTAACACAGGGACTCACAATTGGACAATATACAGAAAGTGAGAGAATTTGGAACACTCAGTCCTAAATGGGATGGCTTCATCCAAACTCTCAAGGATCAGGGGGCTATGCAAAAGAAGATCTGGAGAGATTATGAGAGCCAGGGATGATGGATAACTTCAAGGAAACAGTGTCTTCCAGACACAACAGGACTCTCAGACAAATAAACTGTGGGAGGATACACAAGACATAGGCAGTTTCGAGCCAAATGGGGTCCACAACTAAGAAGGTGGAATGAACATAGCCTCCCACTCCTAACCGAGAAGCTACTTTGAACTGATTCGCACTGAAAAAGAAAACATTCTCAATGTAGTGTCACTGTGTTATCAACAACTCTCAGGGCAGTCCTCATGCCCAGAAGTATTTGGCCAAGGCAAAATAAACTCCACAGTTTGTTTAGAGGTTTTATTGGGAGGGGATATGCTTTGTTTTGGTATTTTTGTTTGAATTGGTCTTTTTCTCCTTTGTTCTGATTTTTGTATTTGTGTTTTATTGTGTGTGTAAGCATTTTAAAGGGAGAGAAAACAAGGTTAATGGAAGTGGGGAGGTTCTAGGAAAAGTAAAGGGATAAGAAAAAAGATGATCAAAATATATTTTATGAGAAATTTTAAATAAAATTTAAAAATATATAAAGCAGAGTGGAGGGATAAGTGTAACTGGATTTTATAAAATACAAATTGTCAGAATAATTTTATATAAATATTTTTAATCTGTCAACTATAAAATGTGGACAAAAGAAGGCAGGTTGTAAATACAAAAAGCAAATAAAATCACAGTAAGATATTAACCCACAACCAGAGGCATATCTACTGTTAGGAAACAGAAAAAACAAAACAAAAGTGTTGAGTAGAACATGAACTGGAACCTTTAGCTTTCTAAACACCTTCCATATTGATTTCCATAATTTACACTGCTATCAGCAGTACATACAGGTTCCCCCGATCCCTTCCCATCATTCTTACTAGCATGTTTGTTGGTGGTAATGTTTTCCAAGTTTCATACAATAAATTTTGATAATATTCACACACATCCTACTCCTCCCAGGTCCACCTTCTTCACCCTCACTTCTCTAGCACCCAACTTAGAGGTTTGGGATATTTCCCCCCATGAAGTTCAGCTTTTTACCCAGCTATTCTTAGAAAGGGAGCCTGTCATAGAGTGTGGTTTAGCTTACCAGAGGTCACATCATTAATGAAAACTGACTCTTGCTCTTCTAACAACTATCAAATGCTAATAAATCCTTAGCTAATGATGGGATTTCATGCCAGTCTCTACTCCTTCATGCTGGGACTTCATCTGGTTTGAACGTGCACAAGTCTTGTGTATCTTTGAGTTCATACGTACAACTTCCACATTGCTTCTGGAAATACTGTCCTTCAAGCTGTGGTGGTGAACTTTTTAATGATACATATTCTGGATGAGGCAAATTGGAATCTAGATGGAGTTTTATTTTGTACTTCCCTAATAGCTAAAGCTGTTAAGCACTTTACATGTATCTATTGGCCATCTTAGTAAGTCCTTTGACAACTACGTATTCATTTTGTTTGCCCATTCATTAACTGGATAATGTGGTTAGGGGCTTGCTTGGTTATTTTTTTCTTTATATATTCTAGATATTAATCCCATCAAATGTATAACTTGCCACAATTTCTCTCTCATTCTGCGGGCTTTTTTTTTTCAGATTTTGCAAATATTCTCTTTTTTAACTTGAGTATTTCTTATTTACATTTCGAATGTTATTCCTTTTCCCAGTTTCCGGGCAAAAATCCCCCTAATCCCTCCCCCTCCCCATCTTTTTTTTTTTTCTATTTTTTTTTTTTTATTAACTTGAGTATTTCTTATATACATTTCGAGTGTTATTCCCTTTCCCGGTTTCCGGGCAAACATCCCCCTCCCCCCTCCCCTTCCTTATGGGTGTTCCCCTCCCAACCCTCCCCCCATTGCCGCCCTCCCCCCATAGACTAGTTCACTGTGGGTTCAGTCTTAGCAGGACCCAGGGCTTCCCCTTCCACTGGTGCTCTTACTAGGATATTCATTGCTACCTATGGGGTCAGAGTCCAGGGTCAGTCCATGTATAGTCTTTAGGTAGTGGCTTAGTCCCTGGAAGCTCTGGTTGCTTGGCATTGTTATACTTTTGGGGTCTCGAGCCCCTTCAAGCTCTTCCAGTTCTTTCTCTGATTCCTTCAATAGGGGACCTATTCTCAGTTCAGTGGTTTGCTGCTGGCATTCGCCTCTATATTTGCTGTATTCTGGCTGTGTCTCTCAGGAGCGATCTACATCCGGCTCCTGTCGGTCTGCACTTCTTTGCTTCATCCATCTTGTCTAATTGGGTGGCTGTATATGTATGGGCCACATGTGGGGCAGGCTCTGAATGGGTGTTCCTTCAGTCTCTGTTTTAATCTTTGCCTCTCCCTTCCCTGCCAAGGGTATTCTTTTTCCTCATTTAAAGAAGGAGTGAAGCATTCACATTTTGATCATCCGTCTTGAGTTTCGTTTGTTCTAGGGATCTAGGGTAATTCAAGCATTTGGGCTAATAGCCACTTATCAATGAGTGCATACCATGTATGTCTTTCTGTGATTGGGTTAGCTCACTCAGGATGATATTTTCCAGTTCCAACCATTTGCCTACGAATTTCATAAACTCGTTGTTTTTGATAGCTGAGTAATATTCCATTGTGTAGATGTACCACATTTTCTGTATCCATTCCTCTGTTGAAGGGCATCTGGGTTCTTTCCAGCTTCTGGCTATTATAAATAAGGCTGCGATGAACATAGTGGAGCACGTGTCTCTTTTATATGTTGAGGCATCTTTTGGGTATATGCCCAAGAGAGGTATAGCTGGATCATCAGGCAGTTCAATGTCCAATTTTCTGAGGAACCTCCAGACTGATTTCCAGAATGGTTTTACCAGTCTGCAATCCCACCAACAATGGAGGAGTGTTCCTCTTTCTCCACATCCTCGCCAGCATCTGCTGTCACCTGAGTTTTTGATCTTAGCCAATCGCACTGGTGTGAGGTGAAATCTCAGGGTTGTTTTGATTTGCATTTCCCTTATGACTAAAGATGTTGAACATTTCTTTAGGTGTTTCTCAGCCATTCGGCATTCCTCAGCTGTGAATTCTTTGTTTAGCTCTGAACCCCATTTTTTAATAGGGTTATTTGTTTCCCTGCGGTCTAACTTCTTGAGTTCTTTGTATATTTTGGAAATAAGGCCTCTATCTGTTGTAGGATTGGTAAAGATCTTTTCCCAATCTGTTGGTTGCCGTTTTGTCCTAACCACAGTGTCCTTTGCCTTACAGAAGCTTTGCAGTTTTATGAGATCCCATTTGTCGATTCTTGATCTTAGAGCATAAGCCATTGGTGTTTTGTCCAGGAAATTTTTTCCAGTGCCCATGTGTTCCAGATGCTTCCCTAGTTTTTCTTCTATTAGTTTGAGTGTGTCTGGTTTGATGTGGAGGTCCTTGATCCACTTGGACTTAAGCTTTGTACAGGGTGATAAGGATGGATCGATCTGCATTCTTCTACATGTTGCCCTCCAGTTGAACCAGCACCATTTGCTGAAAATACTATCTTTTTTCCATTGGATGGTTTTGGCTCCTTTGTCAAAAATCAAGTGACCATAGGTGTGTGGGTTCATTTCTGGGTCTTCAATTCTATTCCATTTGTCTATCTGTCTGTCTCTGTACCAATACCATGCAGTTTTTATCACTATTGCTCTGTAATACTGCTTGAGTTCAGGGATAGTGATTCCCCCTGAAGTCCTTTTATTGTTGAGGATAGCTTTAGCTATCCTGGGTTTTTTGTTATTCCAGATGAATTTGCAAATTGTTCTGTCTAACTCTTTGAAGAATTGGATTGGTATTTTGATGGGGATTGCATTGAATCTGTAGATTGCTTTTGGTAAAATGGCCATTTTTACTATATTAATCCTGCCAATCCATGAGCATGGGAGATCTTTCCATCTTCTGAGGTCTTCTTCAATTTCTTTCCTCAGTGTCTTGAAGTTCTTATTGTACAGATTTTTACTTGCTTGGTTAAAGTCACACCGAGGTACTTTATATTATTTGGGTCTATTATGAAGGGTGTCGTTTCCCTAATTCCTTTCTCGGCTTGTTTCTCTTTTGTATAGAGGAAGGCAACTGATTTATTTGAGTTAATTTTATACCCAGCCACTTTGCTGAAGTTGTTTATCAGCTTTAGTAGTTCTCTGGTGGAACTTTTGGGATCACTTAAATATACTATCATGTCATCTGCAAATAGTGATATTTTGACCTCTTCTTTTCCGATCTGTATCCCTTTGATCTCCTTTTGTTGTCTGATTGCTCTGGCTAGAACTTCATGAACTATATTGAATAAGTAGGGAGAGAGTGGGCAGCCTTGTCTAGTCCCTGATTTTAGTGGGATTGCTTCAAGTTTCTCTCCATTTAGTTTAATGTTAGCAACTGGTTTGCTGTATATGGCTTTTACTATGTTTAGGTATGGGCCTTGAATTCCTATTCTTTCCAGGACTTTTATCATGAAGGGGTGTTGAATTTTGTCAAATGCTTTCTCAGCATCTAATGAAATGATCATGTGGTTCTGTTCTTTCAGTTTGTTTATATAATGGATCACGTTGATGGTTTTCCGTATATTAAACCATCCCTGCATGCCTGGGATGAAGCCTACTTGATCATGGTGGATGATTGTTTTGATGTGCTCTTGAATTCGGTTTGCCAGAATTTTATTGAGTATTTTTGCGTCGATATTCATAAGGGAAATTGGTCTGAAGTTCTCTTTCTTTGTTGTGTCTTTGTGTGGTTTAGGTATAAGAGTAATTGTGGCTTCGTAGAAGGAATTCGGTAGGGCTCCATCTGTTTCAATTTTGTGGAATAGTTTGGATAATATTGGTATGAGGTCTTCTATGAAGGTTTGATAGAATTCTGCACTAAACCCGTCTGGACCTGGGCTCTTTTTGGTTGGGAGACCTTTAATGACTGCTTCTATTTCCTTAGGAGTTATGGGGTTGTTTAACTGGTTTATCTGTTCCTGATTTAACTTCGATACCTGGTATCTGTCTAGGAAATTGTCCATTTCCTGAAGATTTTCAAATTTTGTTGAATATAGGTTTTTATAGTAAGATCTGATGATTTTTTGAATTTCCTCCGAATCTGTAGTTATCTCTCCCTTTTCATTTCTGATTTTGTTAATTTGGACACACTCTCTGTGTCCTCTCGTTAGTCTGGCTAAGGGTTTATCTATCTTGTTGATTTTCTCAAAGAACCAACTTTTGGTTCTGTTGATTCTTTCTATGGTCCTTTTTGTTTCTACTTGGTTGATTTCAGCTCTGAGTTTGATTATTTCCTGCCTTCTACTCCTCCTGGGTGTATTTGCTTCTTTTTGTTCTAGAGCTTTTAGGTGTGCTGTCAAGCTGCTGACATATGCTCTTTCCTGTTTCTTTCTGCAGGCACTCAGCGCTATGAGTTTTCCTCTTAGCACAGCTTTCATTGTGTCCCATAAGTTTGAGTATGTTGTATCTTCATTTTCATTAAATTCTAAAAAGTTTTTAATTTCTTTCTTTATTTCTTCCTTGACCAGGTTATCATTGAGTAGAGCATTGTTCAATTTCCACGTATATGTGGGCATTCTTCCCTTATTGTTATTGAAGACCAGTTTTAGGCCGTGGTGGTCCGATAGCACGCATGGGATTATTTCTATCTTTCTGTACCTGTTGAGGCCCGTTTTTTGACCAATTATATGGTGAATTTTGGAGAAAGTACCATGAGGAGCTGAGAAGAAGGTATATCCTTTTGCTTTAGGATAGAATGTTCTATAAATATCCGTTAAGTCCATTTGGCTCATGACTTCTCTTAGTCTGTCTACATCACTGTTTAATTTCTGTTTCCATGATCTGTCCATTGATGAGAGTGGGGTGTTGAAATCTCCCACTATTATTGTGTGAGGTGCAATGTGTGTTTTGAGCTTTAGTAAGGTTTCTTTTACATATGTAGGTGCCCTTGTATTTGGGGCATAGATATTTAGGATTGAGAGTTCATCTTGGTTGATTTTTCCTTTGATGAATATGAAGTGTCCTTCCTTATCTTTTTTGATGACTTTTAGTTGGAAATTGATTTTATTTGATATTAGAATGGCTACTCCAGCTTGCTTCTTCTGACCATTTGCTTGGAAAGTTGTTTTCCAGCCTTTCACTCTGAGGTAGTGTCTGTCTTTGTCTCTGAGGTGTGTTTCCTGTAGGCAGCAGAATGCAGGGTCCTCGTTGCGTATCCAGTTTGTTAATCTATGTCTTTTTATTGGGGAGTTGAGGCCATTGATATTGAGAGATATTAAGGAATAGTGATTATTGCTTCCCGTTATATTCATATTTGATGTGAGGTTATGTTTGTGTGCTTTCATTCTCTTTGTTTTGTTGCCAAGACGATTAGTTTCTTGCTTCTTCTAGGGTATAGCTTGCCTCCTTATGTTGGGCTTTACCATTTATTATCCTTTGTAGTGCTGGATTTGTAGAAAGATATTGTGTAAATTTGGTTTTGTCATGGAATATCTTGGTTTCTCCATCAATGTTAATTGAGAGTTTTGCTGGATACAGTAAACTGGGCTGGCATTTGTGTTCTCTTAGGGTCTCTATAACATCAGTCCAGGATCTTCTGGCCTTCATAGTTTCTGGCGAGAAGTCTGGTGTGATTCTGATAGGTCTCCCTTTATATGTTACTTGACCTTTTTCCCTTACTGCTTTTAATATTCTTTCTTTATTTTGTGCGTTTGGTGTTTTGACAATTATGTGACGGGAGGTGTTTCTTTTCTGGTCCAATCTATTTGGAGTTCTGTAGGCTTCTTGTATGTCTATGGGTATCTCTTTTTTTAGGTTAGGGAAGTTTTCTTCTATGATTTTGTTGAAGATATTTACTGGTCCTTTGAGCTGGGAGTCTTCACTCTCTTCTATACCTATTATCCTTAGGTTTGATCTTCTCATTGAGTCCTGGATTTCCTGTATGTTTTGGACCAGTAGCTTTTTCCGCTTTACATTATCTTTGACAGTTGAGTCAATGATTTCTATGGAATCTTCTGCTCCTGAGATTCTCTCTTCCATCTCTTGTATTCTGTTGGTGAAGCTTGTATCTACAGCTCCTTGTCTCTTCTTTTGGTTTTCTATATCCAGGGTTGTTTCCATGTGTTCTTTCTTGATTGCTTCTATTTCCATTTTTAATTCCTTCAACTGTTTGATTGTGTTTTCCTGGAATTCTTTCAGGGATTTTTGCGATTCCTCTCTGTAGGCTTTTACTTGTTTATTAATGTTTTCTTGTGCTTCCCTAAGTGTGTTCAGGTCTTTCCTGAAGTCCTCCAGCATCATGATCAAATATGATTTTGAAACTAGATCTTGCTTTTCTGGTGTGTTTGGATATTCCATGTTTGTTTTGGTGGGAGAATTGGGCTCCGATGATGGCATGTAGTCTTGGTTTCTGTTGCTTGGGTTCCTGCGCTTGCCTCTCGCCATCAGATTATCTCTAGTGTTACTTTGTTCTGCTATTTCTGACAGTGGCTAGACTGTCCTATAAGCCTGTGTGTCAGGAGTGCTGTATACCTGTTTTCCTCTCTTTCAGTCAGTTATGGGGACAGAGTGTTCTGCTTTCGGGCGTGTAGTTTTTCCTCTCTACAGGTCTGTTCCTGTGGGCCTGTGTCTTGAGTTCACCAGGCAGCTTTCTTGCAGCAGAAAATTTGGTCTTACCTGTGGTCCCGAGGCTCAGGTTTGCTCGTGGGGTGCTGTCCAGGGGCTCTCTGCAGCGGCAGCAACCAGGAAGACCTGTGCCGCCCCTTCCGGGAGCTTCAGTGCACCAGGGTTCCAGATGGTCTTTGGCTTTTTCCTCTGGCTTCCGAGATGTGTGTGCAGGGAGCAGTCTCTTCTCGTTTCCCAGGCCTGTCTGCCTCTCTGAAGGTTTAGCTCTCCCTCCCACGGGATTTGGGTGCAGAGAACTGTTTATCCGGTCTGTTTCCTTCAGGGTCCGGCGGTGTCTGTGGCAGGGGTCCTGCCGCTCCTGGGCCCTCCCCCACGGGAGCCCAGAGGCCTTATACAGTTTCCTCTTGGGCCAGGGATGTGGGCAGGGGTGAGCAGTGTTGGTGGTCTCTTCCGCTCTGCAGCCTCAGGAGTGCCCACCTGACCAGGCGGTTGGGTCTCTCTCTCACCGGGTCTGGGAGCAGAGAGCTGCTGCGGGCCGGGATCCGCGGGTGTGGGACTTCCGGTAAACACAGAACGTGCCCGGTTCTAGAGAAATTCTGCTTCCGTGTGTCCCAAGCTCACCAGGCAGCTTTCTTGCAGCAGAAAATTTGGTCTTACCTGTGGTCCCGAGGCTCAAGTTCGCTCGTGGGTTGCTGCCCAGGGGCTCTCTGCAGCGGCAGCAACCAGGAAGACCTGTGCCGCCCCTTCCGGGAGCTTCAGTGCACCAGGGTTCCAGATGGTCTTTGGCTTTTTCCTCTGGCGTCCGAGATGTGTGTGCAGGGAGCAGTCTCTTCTGGTTTCCCAGGCCTGTCTGCCTCTCTGAAGGTTTAGCTTTCCCTCCCACGGGATTTGGGTGCAGAGAACTGTTTATCCGGTCTGTTTCCTTCAGGGTTCGGCGGTGTCTGTGGCAGGGGTCCTGCCGCTCCTGGGCCCTCCCCCACGGGAGCCCAGAGGCCTTATACAGTTTCCTCTTGGGCCAGGGATGTGGGCAGGGGTGAGCAGTGTTGGTGGTCTCTTCCGCTCTGCAGCCTCAGGAGTGCCCACCTGACCAGGCGGTTGGGTCTCTCTCTCACCGGGTCTGGGAGCAGAGAGCTGCTGCGGGCCGGGATCCGCGGGTGTGGGACTTCCGGTAAACACAGAACGTGCCCGGTTCTAGAGAAATTCTGCTTCCGTGTGTCCCAAGCTCACCAGGCAGCTTTCTTGCAGCAGAAAATTTGGTCTTACCTGTGGTCCCGAGGCTCAAGTTCGCTCGTGGGGTGCTGCCCAGGGGCTCTCTGCAGCGGCAGCAACCAGGAAGACCTGTCCCCCCCTCCCCTTCTTTATGGGTGTTCCCCTCCCTACCCTCCCCCCATTGCCGCCCTCCCCGCAACAATCACATTCACTGGGGGTTCAGTCTGAGCAGGACCAAGGGCTTCCCCTTCCACTGGTGATCTTACTAGGATATTCATTGCTATCTATGAGGTCAGAGTCCAGGGTCAATCCATGTATAGTCTTTAGGTAGTGGCTTAGTCCCTGGAAGCTCTAGTTGCTTGGCATTGTTGTTCATAAGGGGTCTCGAGCCCTTTCAAGCTCTTCCAGTTCTTTCTCTGATTCCTTCAACAGGGGTCCTATTCTCAGTTCAGTGATTTGCTGCTGGCATTCGCCTCTGTATTTGCTGTATTCTGGCTGTGTCTCTCAGGAGAGATCTACATCTGGCTCCTGTCGGCTTGGACTCCTTTGCTTCATCCATCTTGTCTAATTGGGTGGCTGTATATGTGTGGGCCACCTGTGGGGCAGGCTCTGAATGGGTGTTCCTTCTGTCTCTGTTTTAATCTTTGCCTCTCTATTCCCAGCCAAGGGTATTCTTGTTCCCCCTTTTAAAGAAGGAGTGAAGCATTCACATTTTGATCATCCGTCTTGAGTTTCATGTGTTCTATGCATCTAGGGTAATTCAAGCATTTGGGCTAATAGCCACTTATCAATGAGCGCATACCATGTGTGTTTTTCTGTGATTGGGTTACCTCACTCAGGATATATTCCAGTTCCAACCATTTGTCTATGAATTTCATAAAGGCATTGTTTTTGATAGCTGAGTAATATTCCATTGTGCAGATGTACCATATTTTCTGTATCCATTCCTCTGTTGAAGGGCATCTGGGTTCTTTCCAGCTTCTGGTTACTATAAATAAGGCTACTATGAACATAGTGGAGCACCTGTCTTTCTTTATATGTTGGGGCATCTTTTGGGTATATGCCCAAGAGAGGTATAGCTGGGTACTCAGGTAGTTCAATGTCCAATTTTCTCCAGACTGATTTCCAGAATGGTTCTACCAGTCTGAAATCCCACCAATAAAGGAGGAGTGTTCCTCTCTCTCCACATCCTTGCCAACATTTGCTGTCACCTGAGTTTTTGATCTTAGCCATTCTCACTGGTGTGAGGTGAAATCTCAGGGTTGTTTTGATTTGCATTTCCCTTATGACTAAAGATGTTGAACATTTCTTTAGGTGTTTCTCAGCCATTCGGCATTCCTCAGCTGTGAATTCTTTGTTTAGTTCTGAACCCCATTTTTAAAAGGGTTATTTGTCTCCCTGCGGTCTAACTTCTTGAGTTCTTTGTATATTTTGGATATAAGCCCTCTTTCTGTTGTAGAATTGGTAAAGATCTTTTCCCAATCTGTTGGTTGCCGTTTTGTCCTAACCACAGTGTCCTTTGCCTTGCAGAAGCTTTGCAGTTTTATGAGATCCCATTTGTCGATTCTTGATCTTAGAGCATAAGCCATTGGTGTTTTGTTCAGGAAATTTTTTCCAGTGCCCATATGTTCGAGATACTGCCCTAGTTTTTCTTCTATTAGTTTCAGTGTATCTGGTTTGATGTGGAGGTCCTTGATCCACTTGGACTTAAGTTTTGTACAGGGTGATAAGCATGGATCGATTTGCATTCTTCTAAATGTTGACCTCCAGTGGAACCAGCACCATTTGCTGAAAATGCTAACTTTTTTCCGTTGGATGGTTTTGGCTCGTATGTTAAAAATCAGGTGCCCATAGGTGTGTGGGTTCATTTCTGGGTCTTCAATTCTATTCCATTGGTCTATCTGTCTGTCTCTGTACAAATACCATGCAGTTTTATCACTATTGCTCTGTAATACTGCTTGAGTTCAGGGATACTGTTTCCCCCAGAAGTCCTTTTATTGTTGAGGATAGTTTTAGCTATCCTGGGTTTTTTGTTATTCCAGATGAATTTGCAAATTGTTCTAACTCTTTGAAGAATTGGATTGGTATTTTGATGGAGATTGCATTGAATCTGTAGATCACTTTTGGTAAAATGGGCATTTTTACTATATTAATCCTGCCAATCATGAGCATGGGAGATCTTTCCATCTTCTGAGGTCTTCTTCAATTTCTTTCTTCACAGTCTTGAAGTTCTTATTGTACAGATCTTTTACTTGCTTGGCTAAAGTCAGACCAAGGTACTTGATATTGTTTGGGTCTATTACGAAGGGTGTCATTTCCCTAATTTCTTTCTCGGCTTGTTTCTCTTTTGTGTAGAGGAAGGCTACTGATTTATTGGAGTTAATTTTATACCCAGCCACTTTGCTGAAGGTGTTTCTCAGCTTTAGTAGTTCTCTGGTGGAACTTTTGGGATCACTTAAATATACTATCATGTCATCTGCAAATAGTGATATTTTGACTTCTTCTTTACCAATCTGAATCCCCTTGATTTCCTTTTGTTGTCTGATTGCTTCACTAGAACTTCAACAACTATATTGAATAAGTAGGGAGAGAGTGGGCAGCCTTGTTTGGTCCCTGATTTTAGTGGGATTGCTTCAAGTTTCTCTCCATTTAGTTTATAATTAGCCACTGGTTTGCTGTATATGGCTATTACTATGTTTAGGTATGGGCCTTGAATTCCTATTCTTTCCAAGACTTTTATCATTAAGGGGTGTTGAATTTTGTTAAATGCTTTCTCAGCATCTAATGAAATGATCATGTGGTTTTGTTCTTTTAGTTTGTTTATATAATGGATTACCTTGATGGTTTTCTGTATATTAAACCATCCCTCCATGCCTGGGATGAAGTCTACTTGATCATGTTGGGTGATTGTTTTGATGTGCTCTTGGACTCAGTTTGCCAGAATTTTATTGAGTATTTTTGCGTCAATATTCATAAGGGAAATTGGTCTGAAGTTCTCTTACTTTGTTTGGTCTTTGTGTGTTTTCGGTATAAGAGTAATTGTAGATTCATAGAAGGAATTCGGTAGTGCTCCATCTGTTTCAATTTTGTGGAATAGTTTGGATAGTATTGGTATGAGGTCTTCTATGAAGGTCTGATAGAATTCTGCACTAAACCTATCTGGTCCTGGGCTCTTTTTGGTTGGGAGACCTTTAATGACTGCTTCTATTTCCTTCGGAGTTATGGGGTTGTTTAACTGGTTTATCTGCTCCTGATTTAACGTTGGTACCTGGTATCTGTCTAGGAAATTTTCCATTTCCTGCAGATTTTCAAGTTTTGTTGAATATAGGCTTTTATAGTAAGATCTGATGATTTTTTTAATTTCCTCTGAATCTGTAGTTATGTCTCCCTTTTCATTTCTGATTTTGTTAATTTGGACGCACTCTCTGTGTCCTCTCATTAGTCTGGCTAAGGGTTTATCTATCTTGTTGATTTTCTCAAAGAACTAACTTTTGGTTCTGTTGATTCTTTCTATGGTCCTTTTTGTTTCTACTTGGCTGACTTCAGCTCTGAGTTTGATTATTTCCTGTCTTCTACTCCTTCTGGGTGTATTTGCTTCTTTTTGTTCTAGAGCTTTTAGGTGTGCTGTTAAGCTGCTGACATATGCTCTTTCCTGTTTCTTTCTGCAGGCACTCAGACCTATGAGTTTTCCTTTTACCACAGCTTTCATTGTGTCCCATAAGTTTGGGTATGTTGTACCTTCATTTTCATTAAATTCTAAGAAGTCTTTAATTACTTTCTTTATTTCTTCCTTGACCAGGTTATCGTTGAGTAGAGAACATTGTTCAACTTCCATGTAAATGTGGACATTCTTCCCTTATTGTTATTGAAGACCAGCTTTAGGCCGTGGTGGTCTGATAGCACGCATGGGATTATTTCTATCTTTCTGTACCTGTTGAGGCCCGTTTTTTGACCAATTATATGGTCAATTTTGGAGAAAGTACCATGATGAGCTGAGAAGAATGTACATCCTTTTGCTTTAGGATAGAATGTTCTATAAATATCTGTTAAGTCCATTTGGTTCATGACTTCTCTTAGTCTGTCTACGTCTCTGTTTAATTTCTGTTTCCATGATCTGTTCTTTGATCAGAGTGGGGTGTTGAAATCTCCCACTATTATTGTGTGAGGTGCAATGTGTACTTTGGGCTTTAGTAAGGTTTCTTTTATGTATGTAGTTGCCTATGTATTTGGGGCATATATATTTAGGATTGAGAGTTTATCTTGGTGGATTTTTCCTTTGATGAATATGAAGTGTGATTCCTTATCTTTTTTGCTGACTTTTGGTTGAAAATCAATTTTATTCCATATTAGAATGGCTACTCCAGCTTGCTTCTTCAGACTATTTGCTTGGAAAGTTTTTTTCCAGCCTTTCACTCTGAGGTAGTGTCTGTCTTTGTCTCAGGGGTGTGTTTCCTGTAGGCAGCAGAATGCAGGGTCCTCGTTGAGTATCCGGTTTGTTAATCTCTATCCTTTTATTGGGCAATTGAGTCCATTGATGTTGAGAGATATTAAGGAATAGTGATTGTTGCTTCCTGTTATATTCGTCTTAGTATGTGAGATTATGTTTGTGTGATTTTCTTCTCTTTGTTTTGTTGCCAAGACAATTAGTTTCTTGCTTCTTCTGGGATATAGCTTGCCTCCTTATGTTGGGATTTACCATTTTGTCCTTTGTAGTGCTGGATTTGTAGAAAGATATTGTGTAAATTTGGTTTTGTCATGGAATATCTTAGTTTCTCCATCTATGTTAAATGAGAGTTTTGCAGGATACAGTAACCTGGGCTGGCATTTGTGTTCTCTTAGGGTCTGTATGACATCTGTCCAGGATCTTCTGGCTTTCACAGTCTCTGGCGAAAAGTCTGGTGTGATTCTGATAGGTCTGCCTTTATATGTTACTTGACCTTTTTCCCTTACTGCTTTTAATATTCTTTCTTTATTTTGTGCGTTTGGTGTTTTGACAATTATGTGACGGGAGGTGTTTCTTTTCTGGTCCAATCTGTTTGGAGTTCTGTAGGCTTCTTGTATGTCTATGGGTATCTCTTTTTTTAGGTTAGGGAAGTTTTCTTCTATGATTTTGTTGAAGATATTTATGGTCCTTTGAGCTGGGAGTCTTCACTCTCTTCTATACCTATTATCCTTAGGTTTGATCTTCTCATTGAGTCCTGGATTTCCTGTATGTTTTGGACCAGTAGCTTTTTCTGCTTTACATTATCTTTGACTGTTGAGTCGATGATTTCTATGGAATCTTCTGCTCCTGAGATGCTCTCTTCTATCTCTTGTATTCTGTTGGTGATGCTTGTATCTACAGCTCCTTGTCTCTTCCTTTGGTTTTCTATACCCAGGGTTGTTTCCATGTGTTCTTTCTTGATTGCTTCTATTTCCATTTTTAATTCCTTCAATTGTTTGATTGTATTTTCCTGGAATTCTTTCAGGGATTTTTGTGTCTCCTCTCTATGGGCTTCTACTTGTTTATTTATGTTTTCCTGGAATTCTTTCAGGGATTTTTGTGATTCCTCTCTGTAGGCTTCTACTTTTTGATTTATGTTTTCCTGTGTTTCTCTAAGGGAGTTCTTCATGTCTTTCTTGAAGTCCTCCAGCATCATGATCAAATATGATTTTGAAACTAGACATTGCTTTTCTGGTGTGTTTGGATATTCTGTGTTTGCTTTGGTGGGAGAATTGGGCTCCGATGATGCCATGTAGTCTTGGTTTCTGTTGCTTGGGTTCCTGTGCTTGCCTCTTGCCATCAGATTATCTCTAGTGTTACTTTGTTCTGCTATTTCTGACAGTGGCTATACTGTCCTATAAGCCTGTGTGTCAGGAGTGCTGTAGACCTGTTTTCCTGTTTTCTTTCAGCCAGTTATGGGAACAGAGTGTTCTGCTTTCGGGCGTGTAGTTTTTCCTATCTACAGGTCTTCACCTGTTCCTGTGGGCCTGTGTCTTGACTTCACCAGTCAGGTCGCTTGCAGCAGAAAAGTTGTTCTTATCTGCGGTCCCCAGGCTCAAGTTTGCTCGTGGGGTGTTGCTTATGAGCTCTCCGTGGCGGCAGCAACCAGGAAGATCTGCACCACCCTTTCCGGGAGCTTCTGTGCACCAGGGTTCCAGATGGCGTTTGGTGTTTTCCTCTGGAGTCAGAGATGTGGGCCGAGTGTAGACTCTTCTGGTTTCCCAGGCGTGTCTGCCTCCCTGAAGGTTTAGCTCTCCCTCCCACGGAATTTGGGTGCAGAGAACTGTTTATCCAGTCGGCCTCTTCGGGTTCCGGCGGTGTCTCCTCTTCAGGTTCCGGCGGTGTCTCCGGGCTTTTTCTTCAGTACAATGTTTTCTTTTTTGTGAAAAGCTTTTCAATTTCATTCAATCCGATTTGTCAATTCTTGGAATTATTTCCTGAACTACTGGAGTCCTTTTCAAAAATTCCCTGCCAATGCCTATACTTAAAGTGTATTCCTTATGTTTTCTGCTAACAGTGTCTAAATTTCAGCTTACATTAAGATTTTTGACCCATTTTTGAATTAATGTTTATACAGGATGAGAGAAATAGAGCTACAATAAGATCTGTCTATTACCATTCCTAGAAATATACCTAAGAGATCTAAGCCAGCATACAATACATGCCTGCTCCTCAGAGTATACTGAGATATTAGTCACAATACCAAATTAAATTTCTACAATAAGTGATGAATAAAGATAATGTAACATTTATAGACAATGGAGTTTTATTCAAACAAAGAATGAGATATTGTTGTTTGCAGAAAAATTGGTAGACATAGAGATCATGATATTAAGCAAAACATGCCATAACCAGAAAGATGAATATCATGTTTTCTGTCATATGTAGAGAACATATACACATATATATAAACACACACACACACACACAGACAAAACATATGCAACACTGAAAACGGAAAGGGAGCAATTGGGGAAAGAGACCTCACCGCCTGATCAGGTGGGCACTCCTGAGGCTGCAGAGCAGAAGAGACCACCAACACTGCCCACCCCTGCCCACATCCCTGGCCCAAGAGGAAACTGTATAAGGCCTCTGGGCTCCCGTGGGGGAGGGCCCAGGAGCGGCAGGACCCCTGCCTGAGACACCGCCGGAACCTGAAGGAAACAGACCAGATAAACAGTTCTCTGCACCCAAATGCCGTGGGAGGGAGAGCTAAACCTTCAGAGAGGCAGACAAGCCTGGGAAACCAGAAGAGACTGCTCTCTGTACAAACATCTCGGACGCCAGAGGAAAACACCAAAGGCCATCTGGAACCTTGGTGCACTGAAGCTCCCGGAGGGGGCGGCACAGGTCTTCCTGGTTACTGCCGCCTCAGAGAGCCCGTGGGCAGCACCCCGCGAGCAAACTTGAGCCTCGGGACCACAGGTAAGACCAACTTGTCTGCTGCAAGAAAGCTACCTGGTGAAATCGGGACACACAGAGGCAGAACGCCTCTAGGACTGGACACGTCCTGTGTTTACCGTAAGTCCCACACCCGCGGATCCTGGCCCACACCAGCTCTCTGCTCCCAGACCCCGTGGGAAAGTGACCTCACCGCCTGGTCAGGTGGGCACTCCTGAGGCTGCAGAGCAGAAGAGACCACCAAAACTGCCTACCCCTACCCACATCCATGGCCCAAGAGGAAACTGTATAAGGCCTCTGGGCTCCTGTGGGGGAGGGCCCAGGAGCGGCAGGACCCCTGCCTGAGACACCGCCGGAACCTGAAGGAAACAGACCGGATAAACAGTTCTCTGCACCCAAATCCCGTGGGAGGGAGAGCTAAACCTTCAGAAGGCAGACAAGCCTGGGAAAACAGAAGAGACTGCTATCTGCACACACATCTCGGACGCCAGAGGAAAACACCAAAGGCCATCTGGAACCCTGGTGCACTGAAGCTCCGGGAAGGGGCGGCACAGGTCTTCCTGGTTGCTGCCGCTGCAGAGAGCCCGTGGGCAGCACCCCACGAGCAAACTTGAGCCTCGGGACCACAGGTAGGACCAACTTTTCTGCTGCAAGAAAGCTGCCTGGTGAACTCAAGACACAGGCCCACAGGAACAGCTGAAGACCTGTAGAGAGGAAAAACTACACGCCCGAAAGCAGAACACTCTGTCCCCATAACTGACTGAAAGAGAGGAAAACAGGTCTACAGCACTCCTGACACACAGGCTTATAAGACATCTAGCCACTGTCAGAAATAGCAGAACAAAGTAACACTAGAGATAATCTGATGGCGAGAGGCAAGCACAGGAACACAAGCAACAGAAACCAAGACTACATGCCATCATCGGAGCCCAATTCTCCCACCAAAACAAACATGGAATATCCAAACACACCAGAAAAGCAAGATCTAGTTTCAAAATCATATTTGATCATGATGCTGGAGGACTTCAAGAAAGACGTGAAGAACTCCCTTAGGGAAACATAGGAAAACATTAATAAACAAGGAGAAGCCTACAGAGAGGAATCGCAAAATCCCTGAAAGAATTCCAGGAAAACACAATCAAACAGTTGAAGGAATTAAAAATGGAAATAGAAGCAATCAAGAAAGAACACATGGAAACAACCCTGGATATAGAAAACCAAAAGAAGAGACAAGGAGCTGTAGATACAAGCTTCACCAACAGAATACAAGAGATGAAAAAGAATATCGGGAGCAGAAGATTCCATAAAAATCAGTGACTCAACTGTCAAAGATAATGTAAAGCGGAAAAAGCTACTGGTCCAAAACATACAGGAAATCCAGGACTCAATGAGAAGATCAAATCTAAGGATAATAGGTATAGAAGAGAGTGAAGACTCCCAGCTCAAAGGACCAGTAAATATCTTCAACAAAATCATAGAAGAAAACTTCCCTAACCTAAAAAAAGAGATACCCATAGACATACAAGAAGCTTACAGAACTCCAAATAGATTGGACCAGAAAAGAAACACCTCCCGTCACATAATAGTCAAAACACCGAATGCACAAAATAAAGAAAGAATATTAAAAGCAGTAAGGGAAAAAGGTCAAGTAACATATAAAGGCAGACTTATCAGAATCACACCAGACTTCTCGCCAGAAACTATGAAGGCAAGAAGATCCTGGACTGATGTCATACAGACCCTAAGAGAACACAAATGCCAGCCCAGATTACTGTACCCTGCAAAACTCTCAATTAACATAGATGGAGAAACCAAGATATTCCATGAAAAAACAGAATTTACACAATATCTTTCTACAAATCCAGCACTACAAAGGATAATAAATGGTAAAGCCCAACATAAGGAGGCAAGCTATATCCCAGAAGAAGCAAGAAACTAATCGTCTTGGCAACAAAACAAAGAGAGTGAAAGCACACAAACAAAACCTCACATCCAAATATGAATATAACGGGAAGCAATAATCACTATTCCTTAATATCTCTCAACATCAATGGCCTCAACTCCCCAATAAAAAGAAATAGATTAACAAACTGGATACCCAACAAGGACCCTGCATTCTGCTGCCTACAGGAAACACACCTCAGAGACAAAGACAGACACTACCTCAGAGTGAAAGGCTGGAAAACAGCTTTCCAAGCAAATGGTCAGAAAAAGCAAGCTGGAGTAGCCATTCTAATATCAAATAAAATTAATTTTCAACGAAAAGTCATCAAAAAAGATAAGGAAGGACACTTATTTCTTGTTTGTTTGGGAGGTGTGATGGTTTGTATGTGCTTGGCCAAGGGAGTGGCACAATTAGAAGGTGTGGTCTTAAGCCATATACAGCAAACCAGTTGCTAACATTAAACTAAATGGAGAGAAACTTGAAGCAATCCCACTAAAATCAGGGACTAGACAAGGCTGCCCACTCTCTCCCTACTTATTCAATATAGTTCTTGAAGTTCTAGCCAGAGCAATCAGACAACAAAAGGAGATCAAAGGGATACAGATCGGAAAAGAAGAGGTCAAAATATCACTATTTGCAGATGACATGATAGTATATTTAAGTGATCCCAAAAGTTCCACCAGAGAACTACTAAAGCTGATAAACAACTTCAGCAAAGTGGCTGGGTATAAAATTAACTCAAATAAATCAGTTGCCTTCCTCTATACAAAAGAGAAACAAGCCGAGAAAGAAATTAGGGAAACGACACCCTTCATAATAGACCCAAATAATATAAAGTACCTCGGTGTGACTTTAACCAAGCAAGTAAAAGATCTGTACAATAAGAACTTCAAGACACTGAAGAAGGAAATTGAAGAAGACCTCAGAAGATGGAAAGATCTCCCATGCTCATGGATTGGCAGGATTAATATAGTAAAAATGGCCATTTTACCAAAAGCAATCTACAGATTCAATGCAATCCCCATCAAAATACCAATCCAATTCTTCAAAGAGTTAGACAGAACAATTTGCAAATTCATCTGGAATAACAAAAAACCCAGGATAGCTAAAGCTATCCTCAACAATAAAAGGACTTCAGGGGGAATCACTATCCCTGAACTCAAGCAGTATTACAGAGCAATAGTGATAAAAACTGCATGGTATTGGTACAGAGACAGACAGATAGACCAATGGAATAGAATTGAAGACCCAGAAATTAACTCACACACCTATGGTCATTTGATTTTTGACAAAGGAGCTAAAACCATCCAATGGAAAAAGGATAGCATTTTCAGCAAATGGTGCTGGTTCAACTGTAGGTCAACATGTAGAAGAATGCAGATCGAACGATGCTTATCACCCTGTACAAAGCTTAAGTCCAAGTGGATCAAGGACCTCCACATCAATCCAGACACACTCAAACTAATAGAAGAAACACTAGGGAAGCATCTGGAACACATGGGCACTGGAAAAAATTTCCTGAACAAAACACCAATGGCTTCTGCTCTAAGATCAAGAATCGACAAATGGGATCTCATAAAACTGCAAAGCTTCTGTAAGGCAAAGGACACTGTGGTTAGGACAAAACGGCAACCAACAGATTGGGAAAAGATCTTTACCAATCCTACAACAGATAGAGGCCTTATATCGAAAATATACAAAGAACTCAAGAAGTTAGACCGCAGGGAAACAAATGACCCTATTAAAAAATGGGGTTCAGAGCTAAACAAAGAATTCACAGCTGAGGAATGCCGAATGGCTGAGAAACTCCTAAAGAAATGTATAACATCTTTAGTCATAAGGGAAATGCAAATCAAAACAACCCTGAGATTTCACCTCACACCAGTGAGAATGGCTAAGATCAAAAACTCAGGTGACAGCAGATGCTGGCGAGGATGTGGAGAAAGAGGAACACTCCTCCATTGTTGGTGGGATTGCAGACTGGTACAACCATTCTGGAAATCAGTCTGGAGTTTCCTCAGAAAATTGGACATTGAACTGCCTGAGGATCCAGCCATACCTCTCTTGGGCATATACCCAAAAGATGCCTCAACATATAAAAGAGACACGTGCTCCACTATGTTCATCGCAGCCTTATTTATAATAGCCAGAAACTGGAAAGAACCCAGATGCCCTTCAACAGAGGAATGGATACAGAAAATGTGGTACATCTACCCAATGGAATATTACTCAGCTATCAAAAACAACGAGTCTATGAAATTCGTAGACAAATGGTTGGAACTGGAAAATATCATCCTGAGTGAGCTAACCCACTCACAGAAAGACATACATGGTATGCACTCATTGATAAGTGGCTATTAGCCCAAATGCTTGAATTACCCAGATCCCTAGAACAAAGGAAACTCAAGACGGATGATCAAAATGTGAATGCTTCACTCCTTCTTTAAATGAGGAAAAAGAATACCCTTGGCAGGGAAGGGAGAGGCAAAGATTAAAACAGAGACTGAAGGAACACCCATTCAGAGCCTGCCCCACATGTGGCCCATACATATACAGCCACCCAATTAGACAAGATGGATGAAGCAAAGAAGTGCAGACCGACAGGAGCCGGATGTAGATCGCTCCTGAGAGACACAGCCAGAATACAGCAAATACAGAGGCGAATGCCAGCAGCAAACCACTGAACTGAGAATAGGTCCCCCGTTGAAGGAATCAGAGAAAGAACTGGAAGAGCTTGAAGGTGCTCGAGACCCCAAAAGTACAACAATGTCAAGCAACCAGAGCTTCCAGGGACTAAGCCACTACCTAAAGACTATACATGGACTGACCCTGGACTCTGTCCCCATAGGTAGCAATGAATATCCTAGTAAGAGCACCAGTGGAAGGGGAAGCCCTGGGTCCTGCTAAGACTGAACCCCCAGTGAACTAGACTATGCGGGGAGGGTGGCAATGGGGGGAGGTTTGGGAGGGGAACACCCACAAAGAAGGGGAGGGGGGAGGGTGATGTCTGTCCGGAAACCGGGAAAGGGAATAACACTTGAAATGTATATAAGAAATACTCAAGATAATAAAAAAAATAAAATAAAATAAAAAAAAAAGATAAGGAAGGACACTTCATATTCACCAAAGGAAAAATCTACCAAGATGAACTCTCAATCCTAAATATCTATGCCCCAAATACAAGGGCACCTACATACGTAAAATAAACCTTACTAAAGCTCAAAACACACATTGCACCTCACACAATAATAGTGGGAGATTTCAACACCCCACTCTCATCAATGGACAGGTCATGGAAACAGAAATTAAACAGTGATGTCGACAGACTAAGAGAAGTCATGAGCCAAATGGACTTAACGGATATTTATAGAACATTCTATCCTAAAGCAAAAGGATATACCTTCTTCTCAGCTCCTCATGGTACTTTCTCCAAAATTGACCATATAATTGGTCAAAAAACGGGCCTCAACAGGTACAGACAGATAGAAATAATCCCATGTGTGCTATCGAACCACCACGGCCTAAACTGGTCTTCAATCACAATAAAGGAAGAATGCCCACATATACGTGGAAATTGAACAATGCTCTACTCAATGATAACCTGGTCAAGGAAGAAATAAAGAAAGAAATTAAAAACTTTTTAGAATTTAATGAAAATGAAGATACAACATACCCAAACTTATGGGACACAATGAAAGCTGTGCTAAGAGGAAAACTCATAGCGCTGAGTGCCTGCAGAAAGAAACAGGAAAGAGCATATGTCAGCAGCTTGACAGCACACCTAAAAGCTCTAGAACAAAAAGAAGCAAATACACCCAGGAGGAGTAGAAGGCAGGAAATAATCAAACTCAGAGCTGAAATCAACCAAGTAGAAACAAAAAGGACCATAGAAAGAATCAACAGAACCAAAAGTTGGTTCTTTGAGAAATCAACAAGATAGATAAACCCTTAGCCAGACTAACGAGAGGACACAGAGAGTGCGTCCAAATTAACAAAATCAGAAATGAAAAGGGAGACATAACAACAGATTCAGAGGAAATTCAAAAAATCATCAGATCTTACTACAAAAACCTATATTCAACAAAACGTGAAAATCTTCAGGAAATGGACAATTTCCTAGACAGATACCAGGTATCGAAGTTAAATCAGGAAAAAATAAACAAGTTAAACAACCCCATAACTCCTAAGGAAATAGAAGCAGTCATTAAAGGTCTCCCAACCAAAAAGAGCCCAGGTCCAGACGGGTTTAGTGCAGAATTCTATCGAACCTTCATAGAAGACCTCAAACCAATATTATCCAAATTATTCCACAAAATTGAAACAGATGGATCACTACCGAATACCTTCTACGAAGCCACAATTACTCTTATACCTAAACCACACAAAGACACAACAAAGAAAGAGAACTTCAGACCAATTTCCCTTATGAATATCGACGCAAAAATACTCAACAAAATTCTGGCAAACCGAATTCAAGAGCACATCAAAACAATCATCCACCATGATCAAGTAGGCTTCATCCCAGGCATGCAGGGATGGTTTAATATACGGAAAACCATCAACATGATCCATTGTATAAACAAACTGAAAGAACAGAACCACATGATCATTTCATTATATGCTGAGAAAGCATTTGACAAAATTCAACACCCCTTCATGATAAAAGTCCTGGAAAGAATAGGAATTCAAGGCCCATACCTAAACATAGTAAAAGCCATATACAGCAAACCAGTTGCTAACATTAAACTAAATGGAGAGAAACTTGAAGCAATCCCACTAAAAGCAGGGACTAGACAAGGCTGCCCACTCTCTCCCTACTTATTCAATATACTTCTTGAAGTTCTAGCCAGAGCAATCAGACAACAAAAGGAGATCAATGGGATACAGATCGGAAAAGAAGAGGTCAAAATATCACTATTTGCAGATGATATGATAGTATATTTAAGTGATCCCAAAAGTTCCACCAGAGAACTACTAAAGCTGATAAACAACTTTAGCAAAGTGGCTGGGTATAAAATTAACTCAAATAAATCAGTTGCCTTCCTCTACACAAAAGAGAAACAAGCCGAGAAAGAAATTAGGGAAACGACACCCTTCATAATAGACCCAAATAATATAAAGTACCTCGGTGTGACTTTAACCAAGCAAGTAAAAGATCTGTACAATAAGAACTTCAAGACACTGAAGAAGGAAATTGAAGAAGACCTCAGAAGATGGAAAGATCTCCCATGCTCATGGATTGGCAGGATTAATATGGTAAAAATGGCCATTTTACCAAAAGCAATCTACAGATTCAATGCAATCCCCATCAAAATACCAATCCAATTCTTCAAAGAGTTAGACAGAACAATTTGCAAATTCATCTGGAATAACAAAAAACCCAGGATAGCTAAAGCTATCCTCAACAATAAAAGGACTTCAGGGGGAATCACTATCCCTGAACTCAAGCAGTATTACAGAGCAATAGTGATAAAAACTGCATGGTATTGGTACAGAGACAGACAGATAGACCAATGGAATAGAATTGAAGACCCAGAAATTAACTCACACACCTATGGTCATTTGATTTTTGACAAAGGAGCTAAAACCATCCAATGGAAAAAGGATAGCATTTTCAGCAAATGGTGCTGGTTCAACTGTAGGTCAACATGTAGAAGAATGCAGATCGAACGATGCTTATCACCCTGTACAAAGCTTAAGTCCAAGTGGATCAAGGACCTCCACATCAATCCAGACACACTCAAACTAATAGAAGAAACACTAGGGAAGCATCTGGAACACATGGGCACTGGAAAAAATTTCCTGAACAAAACACCAATGGCTTCTGCTCTAAGATCAAGAATCGACAAATGGGATCTCATAAAACTGCAAAGCTTCTGTAAGGCAAAGGACACTGTGGTTAGGACAAAACGGCAACCAACAGATTGGGAAAAGATCTTTACCAATCCTACAACAGATAGAGGCCTTATATCGAAAATATACAAAGAACTCAAGAAGTTAGACCGCAGGGAAACAAATGACCCTATTAAAAAATGGGGTTGAGAGCTAAACAAAGAATTCACAGCTGAGGAATGCCGAATGGCTGAGAAACTCCTAAAGAAATGTATAACATCTTTAGTCATAAGGGAAATGCAAATCAAAACAACCCTGAGATTTCACCTCACACCAGTGAGAATGGCTAAGATCAAAAACTCAGGTGACAGCAGATGCTGGCGAGGATGTGGAGAAAGAGGAACACTCCTCCATTGTTGGTGGGATTGCAGACTGGTACAACCATTCTGGAAATCAGTCTGGAGTTTCCTCAGAAAATTGGACATTGAACTGCCTGAGGATCCAGCTATACCTCTCTTGGGCATATACCCAAAAGATGCCTCAACATATAAAAGAGACACGTGCTCCACTATGTTCATTGCAGCCTTATTTATAATAGCCAGAAACTGGAAAGAACCCAGATGCCCTTCAACAGAGGAATGGATACAGAAAATATGGTACATCTACACAATGGAATATTACTCAGCTATCAAAAACAACCAGTTTATGAAATTCGTAAACAAATGGTTGGAACTGGAAAATATCATCCTGAGTGAGCTAACCCAATCACAGAAAGACATACATGGTATACACTCATTGATAGGTGGCTATTAGCCCAAATGCTTGAATTACCCTAGATCCCTAGAACAAACGAAACTCAAGACGGATGATCAAAATGTGAATGCTTCACTCCTTCTTTAAATGAGGAAAAAGAATACCCTTGGCAGGGAAGGGAGAGGCAAAGATTAAAACAGAGACTGAAGGAACACCCATTCAGAGCCTGCCCCACATGTGGCCCATACATATACAGCCACCCAATTAGACAAGATGGATGAAGCAAAGAAGTGCAGACCGACAGGAGCCGGATGTAGATCGCTCCTGAGAGACACAGCCAGAATACAGCAAATACAGAGGCGAATGCCAGCAGCAAACCACTGAACTGAGAATAGGTTCCCCGTTGAAGGAATCAGAAAAAGAACTGGAAGAGCTTGAAGGGGCTCGAGACCCCATATGCACAACAATGTCAAGCAACCAGAGCTTCCAGGGACTAAGCCACTACCTAAAGACTATACATGGACTGACCCTGGACTCTGACCCCATAGGTAGCAATGAATATCCTAGTAAGAGCACCAGTGGAAGGGGAAGCCCTGGGTCCTGCTAAGAATGAACCCCCAGTGAACTAGTCTATGGGCGGGGGGCGGCAATAGGGGGAGGGTTGGGAGGGGAACACCCATAAGGAAGGGGAGGGGGGAGGGGGATGTTTGCCCGGATACCGGGAAAGGGAATAACACTCGAAATGTATATAAGAAATACTCAAGTTAATAAAAAAAAAAAAAAAAAAGAACTTCAAGACACTGAAAAAGGAAATTGAAGAAGACCTCAGAAGATGGAAAGATCTCCCATGCTCATGGATTGGCAGGATTAATATAGTAAAAATGGCCATTTTACCAAAAGCAATCTACAGATTCAATGCAATCCCCATCAAAATACCAACCCAATTCTTCAAAAAGTTAGACAGAACAATTTGCAAATTCATCTGGAATAACAAAAAACCCAGGATAGCTAAAGCTATCCTCAACAATGAAAGGACTTCAGGGGGAATCACTATCCCTGAACTCAAGCAGTATTACAGAGCAATAGTGATAAAAACTGCATGGTATTGGTACAGAGACAGACAGATAGACCAATGGAATAGAATTGAAGACCCAGAAATGAACCCACACACATATGGTCACTTGATTTTTTGACAAAGGAGCCAAAACCATCCAATGGAAAAAAGATAGCATTTTCAGCAAATGGTGCTGGTTCAACTGGAGGGCAACATGTAGAAGAATGCAGATCGATCCATGCTTATCACCCTGTACAAAGCTTAAGTCCAAGTGGATCAAGGACCTCCATATCAAAGCAGACACACTCAAACTAATAGAACAAAAACTAGGGAAGCATCTGGAACACATGGACACTGGAAAAAATTTCCTGAACAAAACACCAATGGCTTACGCTCTAAGATCAAGAATTGAAAAATGGGATCTCATAAAACTGGAAAGCTTCTGCAAGGCAAAGGACACTGTGGTTAGGACAAAACGGCAACCAACAGATTGGGAAAAGATCTTTACCAATCCTACAACAGATAGAGGCCTTATATCCAAAATATACAAAGAACTCAAGAAGTTGGACCACAGGCAAACAAATAACCCTATTAAAAAATGGGGCTCAGAGCTAAACAAAGAATTCACAGCTGAGGAATGCCGAATGGCGGAGAAACACCTAAAGAAATGTTCAACATCTTTAGTCATAAGGGAAATGCAAATCAAAACAACCCTGAGATTTCACCTCACACCAGTGAGAATGGCTAAGATCAAAAACTCAGGGGACAACAGATGCTGGCGAGGATGTGGAGAAAGAGGAACACTCCTCCATTGTTGGTGGGATTGCAGACTGGTACAACCATCCTGGAATTCAGTCTGGAGGTTCCTTAGAAAATTGGACATTGAACTGCCTGAGCATCCATCTATACCTCTCTTGGGCATATACCCCAAATATGCCTCAACATATAAAAGAGACACGTGCTCCACTATGTTCATTGCAGCCTTATTTATAATAGCCAGAAACTGGAAAGAACCCAGATGCCCTTCAACAGAGGAATGGATACAGAAAATGTGGTACATCTACACAATGGAATATTACTCAGCTATCAAAAACAACGAGTTTATGAAATTCGTAGGCAAATGGTTGGAACTGGAAAATATCATCCTGAGTGAGCTAACCCAATCACAGAAAGACATACATGGTATGCACTCACTGATAAGTGGCTATTAGCCCAAATGCTTGAATTACCCTAAATGCCTGGAACAAATGAAACTCAAGACAGATGATCAAAATGTGAATGCTTCACTCCTTCTTTAAAAGGGGAACAAGAATACCCTTGGCAGGGAAGAGAGAGGCAAAGACTAAAACAGAGACTGAAGGAACACCCATTCAGAGTCTGCCCCACATGTGGCCCATGCATATACAGCCATCCAATTAGACAAGATGGATGAAGCAAAGAAGTGCACACCGACAGGAGCCGGATGTAGATCGCTCCTGAGAGACACAGCCAGAATACAGCAAATACAGAGGCGAATACCAGCAGCAAACCACTGAACTGAGAATAGGACCCCCATTGAAGGAATCAGAGAAAGAACTGGAAGAGCTTGAAGGGGCTCGAGACCCCATATGTACAACAATGCCAAGCAACCAGAGCTTCCAGGGACTAAGCCACTACCTAAAGACTATACATGGACTGACCCTGGACTCTGACCTCATAGGTAGCAATGAATATCCTAGTAAGAGCACCAGTGGAAGGGGAAGCCCTGGGTCCTGCTAAGACTGAACCCCCAGTGAACTAGACTGTTGGGGGGAGGGGGACAATGGGGGGAGGGTGGGGAGGGGAACACCGATAATAAAGGGGAGGGGGGGGGGAAGTTTGCCCGAAACTGGGAAAGGGAATAACACTCGAAATGTATATAAGAAATACTCAAGTTAATAAAAAAAAAAAAAAGAAAGAAATAATCCCATGCGTGCTATCGGACCACCACGGCCTAAAACTGGTCTTCAATAACAATAAGGGAAGAATGCCCACATATACGTGGAAATTGAACAATGCTCTACTCAATGATAACCTGGTCAAGGAAGAAATAAAGAAAGAAATTAAAAACTTTTTAGAATTTAATGAAAATGAAGATACAACATACCCAAACTTATGGGACACAATGAAAGCTGTGCTAAGAGGAAAACTCATAGCGCTGAGTGCCTGCAGAAAGAAACAGGAAAGAGCATATGTCAGCAGCTTGACAGCACACCTAAAAGCTCTAGAACAAAAAGAAGCAAATACACCCAGGAGGAGTAGAAGGCAGGAAATAATCAAACTCAGAGCTGAAATCAACCAAGTAGAAACAAAAAGGACCATAGAAAGAATCAACACAACCAAAAGTTGGTTCTTTGAGAAATCAACAAGATAGATAAACCCTTAGCCAGACTAACGAGAGGACACAGAGAGTGCGTCCAAATTAACAAAATCAGAAATGAAAAGGGAGACATAACAACAGATTCAGAGGAAATTCAAAAAATCATCAGATCTTACTATAGAAACCTATATTCAACAAAATTTGAAAATCTTCAGGAAATGGACAATTTCCTAGACAGATACCAGGTATCGAAGTTAAATCAGGAACAGATAAACCAGTTAAACAACCCCATAACTCCTAAGGAAATAGAAGCAGTCATTAAAGGTCTCCCAACCAAAAAGAGCCCAGGTCCAGACGGGTTTAGTGCAGAATTCTATCAAACCTTCATAGAAGACCTCATACCAATATTATCCAAACTATTCCACAAAATTGAAACAGATGGAGCACTACCGAATTCCTTCTACGAAGCCACAATTACTCTTATACCTAAACCACACAAAGACACAACAAAGAAAGAGAACTTCAGACCAATTTCCCTTATGAATATCGACGCAAAAATACTCAATAAAATTCTGGCAAACCGAATTCAAGAGCACATCAAAACAATCATCCACCATGATCAAGTAGGCTTCATCCCAGGCATGCAGGGATGGTTTAATATACGGAAAACCATCAACGTGATCCATTATATAAACAAACTGAAAGAACAGAACCACATGATTATTTCATTAGATGCTGAGAAAGCATTTGACAAAATTCAACACCCCTTCATGATAAAAGTCCTGGAAAGAATAGGAATTCAAGGCCCATACCTAAACATAGTAAAAGCCATATACAGCAAACCAGTTGCTAACATTAAACTAAATGGAGAGAAACTTGAAGCAATCCCACTAAAATCAGGGACTAGACAAGGCTGCCCACTCTCTCCCTACTTATTCAATATAGTTCTTGAAGTTCTAGCCAGAGCAATCAGACAACAAAAGGAGATCATGGGGATACAAATCAGAAAAGAAGAAGTCAAAATATCACTATTTGCAGATGACATGATAGTATATTTAAGTGATCCCAAAAGTTCCACCAGAGAACTACTAAAGCTGATAACCAACTTCAGCAAAGTGGCTGGGTATAAAATTAACTCAAATAAATCAGTTGCCTTCCTCTATACAAAAGAGACACAAGCCGAGAAAGAAATTAGGGAAACGACACCCTTCATAATAGACCCAAATAATATTAAGTACCTCGGTGTGACTTTAACCAAGCAAGTAAAAATCTGTACAATAAGAACTTCAAGACACTGAGGAAAGAAATTGAAGAAGACCTCAGAAGATGGAAAGATCTCCCATGCTCATGGATTGGCAGGATTAATATAGTAAAAATGGCCATTTTACCAAAAGCAATCTACAGATTCAATGCAATCCCCATCAAAATACCAATCCAATTCTTCAAAGAGTTAGACAGAACAATTTGCAAATTCATCTGGAATAACAAAAAACCCAGGATAGCTAAAGCTATCCTCAACAATAAAAGGACTTCAGGGGGAATCACTATCCCTGAACTCAAGCAGTATTACAGAGCAATAGTGATAAAAACTGCATGGTATTGGTACAGAGACAGACAGATAGACCAATGGAATAGAATTGAAGACCCAGAAATGAACCCACACACATATGGTCACTTGATTTTTGACAAAGGAGCCAAAACCATCCAATGGAAAAAAGATAGCATTTTCAGCAAATGGTGCTGGTTCAACTGGAGGGCAACATGTAGAAGAATGCAGATCGATCCATGCTTATCACCCTGTACAAAGCTTAAGTCCAAGTGGATCAAGGACCCCCACATCAATCCAGACACACTCTACCTAATGGAAGAGAAACTAGGGAAGCATCTGGAACACATGGGCACTGGAAAAAATTTCCTGAACAAAACACCAATGGCTTCTGCTCTAAGATCAAGAATCGACAAATGGGATCTCATAAAACTGCAAAGCTTCTGTAAGGCAAAGGACACTGAGGTTAGGACAAAACGGCAACCAACAGATTGGGAATAGATCTTTACCAATCCTACAACAGATAGAGGCCTTATATCCAAAATATACAAAGAACTCAAGAAGTTAGACCGCAGGGAAACAAATAACCCTATTAAAAAATGGGGTTCAGAGCTAAACAAAGAATTCACAGCTGAGGAATGCCGAATGGCTGAGAAACACCTAAAGAAATGTTCAACATCTTTAGTCATAAGGGAAATGCAAATCAAAACAACCCTGAGATTTCACCTCACACCAGTGAGAATGGCTAAGATCAAAAACTCAGGTGACAGCAGATGCTGGCGAGGATGTGGAGAAAGAGGAACACTCCTCCATTGTTGGTGGAGTGGCGACAGGTGTATTTGATCATGATGCTGGAGGACTTCAAGAAAGACGTGAAGAACTCCCTTAGAGAACAAGTAGAAGCCTACAGAGAGGAATCACAAAAATGCCTGAAAGAATTCCAGGAAAACATAAATGAACAAGTAGAAGCCCATAGAGAGGAGTCACAAAAATTCCTGAAAGAATTCCAGGAAAACACAATCAAACAGTTGAAGCAAACCACTGAACTGAGAATAGGTCCCCCGTTGAAGGAATCAGAGAAAGAACTGGAAGAGCTTGAAGGGGCTCGAGACCCCATATGTACAACAATGCCAAGCAACCAGAGCTTCCAGGGACTAAGCCACTACCTAAAGACTATACATGGACTGACCCTGGACTCTGACCTCATAGGTAGCAATGAATATCCTAGTAAGAGCACCAGTGGAAGGGGAAGCCCTGGGTCCTGCTAAGACTGAACCCCCAGTGAACTAGACTGTTGCGGGGAGGGCGGCAATGGGGGGAGGGTTGGGATGGGAACACCCATAAGGAAGGGGAGGGGGGAGGGGGATGTTTGCCCGGATACCGGGAAAGGGAATAACACTCGAAATGTATATAAGAAATACTCAAGTTAATAAAAAAAATAAAATAAAATGAAAAAAAAGCAAACCTAGGGGCTGGGGATTTAGCTCAGTGGTAGAGCGCTTACCTAGGAAGCGCAAGGCCCTGGGTTCGGTCCCCAGCTCCGAAAAAAAGAACAAAAAAAAAAAAGCAAACCTAACAAGCCAGTGGGGAGGAAGCCAGGAAGCAACACTGCTCTCTGGCCTCTGCATCAATTCCTGCCTTCAGGTTCCTGTCCTCACTTCCCTAGATAAATTACAAGCTACAAGATGAAGAGGAGTGCCTTATCTGGCATAACTGGGAGGGGAGCCCCTCCATCCTGTGGAGCCTTGATGACCCAGGATAGTGGACGTTAGACCCACTGAGGCAAGAGACAGTAGGGGGTTGTGGGGAAGGGTACCCTCATACAGGCAGGGGGAAAGGAGGCAGGGATACAGGGCTTGTGGAGGGGACACTGGGAAGGGGGATAACATTTGAAATGTAAATAAAGAAAATAGACAATAGAAAGAAAGAAAGAAAGAAAGAAAGAAAGAAAGAAAGAAAGAAAGAAAGAAAGGAAGGAAGGAAGGAAGGAAGGAAGGAAGGAAGGAAGGAAGGAAAGAAGGAAGGAAAGAAGGAAGGAAAGAAGGAAGGAAGAAGCACTTTCCTACCCCAAGTCGCTTTTGGTTATGGTGTTTTTACCCAACAATAGAAACCCTAGATAAGACACAGACATTGGAAAGACTAAAAAAATATATATATAAATAAAAGGAACAATGAGCCACAGATGCAGTGGGAGGATGTCCAGCATAAATGTACAAGACCCTGGGTTCATCTTTAGAACAAAAAAGAAGTGCAAATTCTTTACACAGGCAGCATTCATAAACAAACCTTAAGTGAAGTCTAGTTACATGAAGTTCCAGTACAGGCAAAAACAACCTAGCATAAAGAAATTCAAAGAACAGTTGATTAGAAAAGGGGAGATATTTTGAAAAAATATCTAAAAGAGGATTCACTCTACAACACTTTGTAGAGCAGGCTCTGGTACCTCACCTGGGCAACAGAGTAGAGCTGGATCTGACACAGGTTGGGAGTTCTGGGTGAGCTGGCCCTATGGGGGTGAGAACAGAAGAGCTGACGCTCCCTCTTGCTCTTTGTGGCATTGAATAGGCTATCCAGAAAAAAAGAAGAACAGGAAAACTTGCCTGAGTGGTATGGGTTTGGAAGAGCTGACAGGCTACTCAGATACATTTCAGGTCCAGATCCAGGGCTTTGAATTGGCCCACACCAACATCTACACCTTCTATGAACAGCTGGAATACATAAAGGGACCAGTCCTACAAATCCAAAACTATAGGCTTTAAATGACACAGGGCAACAAAAGAATGTCTTAGAGTTCCAATGAGGGTCCGCTGTTGATTGTGTAGCAGAAATCAGAGGCCTAATACCAAAAGACTCATTGCAATGAACATTTGCAAGCAAAGATGTGTGGACAAAAGGCTATATTATGGGACACACTGAGACACACACCAGCTTCCAAGGAGGGGAGGGGGAAAATGGATTTGGGGACATGATGAGAAATTCACAAAGAACCAGTAACGTTTAAAAAAGGGGAAGGGTCATGAGCATTTTCCTGGGATGATTAAAAAAAGATATGTTCTATACCTTAATAAGGTGTGAACTACAAGAACATAAGCATCTGCCAAAATTTAGAATTGTGTACAATTAAATCTAAGTATTTCACCAGACATAAATCATATCACTAGAAAATCATCCATTTATTTTTGATTTTCCAGTTTTGTTGAATATAGGCTTTTGTAGTAGGATCTGTTAATTTTTTTAATTTCCTCAGATTCTATTGTTATGTCTCCCTTTTCATTTCTGATTTTGCTAATTTGGATACTGTTTCTGTGCCCTCTAGTTAGTCTGGCTAAGGGTTTATCTATCTTGTTGATTTCCTCAAAGAACCAGCTCCTGGTTTTATTGATTCTCTATATAGTTCTCTTTGTTTCTACTTGGTTGATTTCAGCCCTGAGTGTGATTATTTCTTGCCATCTACTCCTCTTGGGTGTATTTGTTCCTTTTTGTTCCAGAGCTTTAAGATGTGCTGTCAAGATGCTAGTATATACTTTTTCCAATTTCTTTATGAAGGCACTTAGAGCTATGAGTTTTCCTCTTAGCCCTGTTTTCATTGCGTCTCATAAGTTTGGGAATGTTGTGCCTTCATTTTCATTAAATTCTAAGAAGTCTTTAGTTTCTTTCTTTATTTCTTCCTTGACCAGGTTATCATTGAGTAGAGCATTGTTCAACTTCCATGTATATGTGGGCGTTCTTCCCTTATTGTTATTGAAGAATAGCTTTAGTCTGTGATGATCTGATAGGATGCATGGGATTATTTCAATCATCTTGTATCTGTTTATGCTTGTTTTGTGTTGTTATATGGTCAATTTTGGAAAGGGTACCATGAGATGCTGAGAAGAAGGTATATTATTTTGTTTTAGGGTGAAATGTTCTGTAGCTATCTATTAAATCCATTTGGTTCATAACTTCTGTTAGTTTCACTATGTCTCTGTTTAATTTCTATTTCCACGATCGGTCCATTGATGAGAGTGGGGTGTTGAAATCTCCTATTATTGTATGAGGTGCAATATGTGATTTGAGCTTCAGTAATATTTCTTTTACAAATGTGGGTGCCCTTGCATTTAAGGCACAGATGTTCAGAATTGAGAGTTCCTCTTGGTGGATTTTTTTCCTTTGATAAGTATGTAGTGTCCTTCCCCATCTTTTTTGATAACTTTTGGTTGAAAGTCTATTTTATCAGATACTAGAACTGCTACTCCAACTTGTTTCTTAGGACCATTTGCTTGGAAATTTTTTCCTAGCCTTTTACTTTTACATAGTTTCTGTCTTTGTTACAGAGGTGTGTTTCCTGTATATCACAAAATGCTGGGTCCTGTTTATATATGCAGCCTGTCAGTCTATGTCTTTTTATTATGTCCATTGATATTTTAGAGATATTAAGAACCAATGATTGCCGCTTCCTAATATTATTATTGTTAGAGGTGGAATTATGTTTTTATGGTTCTCTTCTTTTGGGTTTGTTCTGAGAAGATTAGTTTCTTGATTTTTTTGAGTTCAGTTTCCATCCTTGTGTTGGAGTTTTCCATCTATTATCCATCTAGGGTTGGATTTGTGGAAGGATATTGTTCAACATCCTTAGTCATCAGGGAAATCCAAATAAAAACAGCCCTGAGATTCCACCTCACACCAGTCAGAATGGCTAAGATCAAAAACTCAGGGGACAACAGAAGCTGGCAAGGATGTGAGGGGAAAGAACACTCTTTCATTGCTGGTTGGATTGCAAGCTGCTACAACCACTCTGGAAATCAGTCTGGTAGTTCCTCGGAAATTGGACATAATACTACCTAAGGACCTAGCTATGCCAATTCTGGGCATATACCCAAAAGATGCCCCAAGAACACATGCTCCACTATGTTCAGGGCAGCCTTATTTATAATAGCCAGAAGCTGGAAAGAACCCAGATGTCCTTCATCAGAGGAATGGAAACAGAAAATGTGGTACATTTACACAATGGAGTACTACTCAGCTATTAAAAACAATGATTTCATGAAATTCTTAGGCAAATGGATGGAACTGGAAAATATCACCCTGAGTGAGGTAACCCAATCACAGAAAAACACACATGGTATGTACTCACTGATAAGTGGATATTAGTCAAGAAAAAGCTTGGAATACCCATGATACAACTCACAGACCATATGCAACCCACGAAAAAAAGAAGACCATATCAAAATATAGATGCTACAGTCCCACTCAGAAGAGAGAATAAAATAATCTAGAATAATAGAGAGGGAACTGGGAGGGAGATAGTAGGGGAAGGAGAAAGGGGGCTCAGTTCGGAAATGGAAGAAGATGGAGAAGAAGTACAGATGGTCAAGAATTTGAAAGAAGGTGTATAGTAGTGGATGAGGAGGAACTGGGGGTAGCCACTAGAAAATCCCAGATGCCAGGCCCTCAAGATGTTCCCAGGATCCAACCTGGAGCACATTAGCTAAAATATCCAACAAAGCCGAGATAGAGCCTGTAGAGAACATATCCAGTGGAGAGGCATGGATCTCAGTTGAGGAATGGAGCCACCCACATGCCTCAAAAATACTAATCCAGAATTTCTCCTGTCCAAAGGAAAGGTAGGGACAAAGAATAGAACAGAAAGGAAAAGTCATCCAGAGACTGCACACCTAGAGATCCATCCCATCTGCAGACACCAAACCCAGTCACTAATGATGTTGCCAAGAAGCACTTACTGAAAGGAATCTGGTATAGCTGTCCCCTAAGAGGCTTTGCCAGAGCCTTATCAATACAGATGCGAATTATGCAGCTAAACATCAATATCAGACTGAGCTTACAGACCCCAGTGGAGGAGTTAGAGCAAGGACTGAAGGAGCTGAAGAAGTTTGCAACCCAACAGGCAGAACAATATCAACCAACCAGACACACAATCCCCCAAAGCTCCCAAGGACTAAACCACCAAACAAAGTATACACATGAGGAAACCCATGACTCAAGCTGGATATGTAGCAGAGGGCTGCCTCATCTGGCATCAATGGGAGAAGAACCCCTTGGTCCTGTAGAGTCTCAATGCCCCAGGGTAGAGGAATGCTTTGGCACTGAGGAAGGATTGGGTGGATGGATGGAGAAGCACCCTTATAGAAAGCAAGGGAGGGAATTTAAGATGGGGGGGTGGAGAGGAAACCAGGAAGGGAGATAAGATTTGAACTGGAAATAAATAAAAGTACCAATAAAATTTTTTAAAAGGATTTGGATGTTGGTAAGGAGAAAATGTTATAATTAAATTGAAAACTCAGAAATAAATAAACAAAGGCAAAAAAGTATCACTAGTTTAAAAATCAAATTTAAAAAGTCCTTTTATTTGGATCAGTAGGAAAATAAGACTTCTGGTTTCTGCCTGAACCTGGAGCTGAACCACTCCCACAGTTTTCTGTACCCAAATCCCAAGGGGAAGAGAGCTGGACTGTCAAAAGTACAGATAATCCTGAGGGCTCGGGGGAAACCACCACTTCTGCTCACATTCCTGGCCCAAGAGGACCATGCCTAGTGCCCTTGGATACTAGATCCTAGGTGCAGTTAGGGGCAGGAACCTTCTAGTTTCTGCCTACGCTGATCGTCAAAAGCCGGTCAGTCACCTGGAGAGCACTGACACACCTGTGAGCAGAGGGAATACCAACTCTTCTGCTCCAAGCAACCAGCCTAGAGGTCATAATACACAAATCAGGAGCAGCTCTCTGTTCCCAGATCTGGCTGAAAGAAAACAGGTCTACAGGAGTGCTGACACAAAGAATTACAGGAGGGTCAAGTCACTGTCAGAGACAGCAAGACTAGCTAACACCAGAGACAAACTGATGGTGAGAGGCAAGCACAGAAACCAAAGCAACAGAAACCAACACTACATCAGAGTCCAGTTATCCCACCAAAGCAAATACTGGATATTCCAACAACCAGAAAAGCAAGATTTGGATATAAAATCATATCTCATGATGATGATAGAGGACTTTAAGAAGGACATCAATAATGCCCTTAAAGGAGGAAACACAAAAATTCCTTAAAGAATTACAGGAAAATACAACCAAACAGGTGAAGGAATTGAACAAAACCATCCAGGAGTTAAAAATGGAAATAGAAACAATAAAGAAAGCACAAAGGGAGGCACTCTGGAAATAGAAAACCTGGGAAAGAGATCAGGAGTCATAGATGCAAGCATCACCAACAAAATACAAGAGAGAGAAGAAGAATCTCAGGGATACAAGATACCATAGAAAACATCAATACAAAGGTCAAAGATAATGTAAAACACAAAAAGCTCCTAACCAAAAACATCCAGGAAATGAGAAGGTCAAAAATAAGGATAATAGGTATAGAACTGAGAAGATTCCCAACTTAAAGGGCCAGTAAATATTTTCAACAAAATTATAGAAGAAAACTTCCCTAATTTTAAGAGAGAGATGCCCACAAACATACAAAAAGCCTACAGAACTCCAAATAGATTGGACCATAAAAAGAAATTCAACTGTCACATAATAGTCAAAACACAAAATGCACAAAACAAAAAATAATGTTAAAAGCAGTAAGGGAAAAAGGTCGAGTAAGATATGAAGGCAAGGGGCTGGGGATTTAGCTCAGTGGTAGAGCGCTTACCTAGGAAGCGCAAGGTCCTGGGTTCGGTCCCCAGCTCCGGAAAAAAAGAACTGAAAAAAAAAAAAGATATGAAGGCAGACCTATCAGACTTACACCAGATTATGTCAGGATGGCCTAGCAATCTAAGGCGCTATGTTCAGAATTACACCAGACTTCTCACCAGAGACTATGAAAGCCAGAAGATTATGGGCAGATGTCATACAGAACCTAAGAGAACACATTGCCAGCCCAGGCTACTATATCCAGCAAAACTCTTAATTAACATAATGGCAAAAGCAAAATATTCTATGACAAAACCAAATTTACACAATATCTTTCTACAAATCCAGTCCTACAAAGAGTAATAGATGGAAAATTCCAACACAAGGAGGGAAACTACACCCTAGAAAAAGCAAGAAAGTAATCTCCTTACAAAGAAACCAAAAGAAGAGAGACACACAAATGTAATTCCACCTCAAACAACAAAAATAACACGAAACCACAATTGCTAGTCCTAATATCTCTTAACATCAATGCACTCAATTCCCCAATAAAAAGACATAGACTAACAGACTGGATACATAAAGAGGGCCCAGCATTTTGTTGCATGCAGGAAACACACCTCACAGAAAAAGACAGAAACTACCTCAGAGTAAAAGGCTGGAAAACAATTTTCCAAGCAAATGGTCCAAAGAAATAAGCTGGAGTAGCTATTCTAATATCGAATAAAATCTCCTTTCAACAAAGAGTTATCAAAGAAGGTAAGAAAGGACACTTCATATTCATAAAAGGAAAAATCCACAAAGATGAATTCTCAATCCAAAATATCTATGCTCTAAATGCAAGGGCACATACATTCATAAAGGAAATCTTACTAAATTTCAAAGCACACATTGCACCTAACACAATAATAGTGGGAGATTACAACAACCCACTGTCATCAACAGACAGATCATAGAAACAGAAACTAAACAGAGTCATAGAGAAACTAACAGAAGTTATGAACCAAATGGATTTAACATATATTGATAAAACATTTCATTCTAAAACAAAAGAATATACCTTATTTTCAGCACTTCATGGAACTGAAAGAATAAAGATTTTAAACTATCCCCCACTGACCCTGCTGTGAGGACAAGTGTACCTCACAGCAAAGAAAAACATAACATGTTTTGGGGATGTAGCCTGGCTATAGCCATCACAAACCATCTGGCCTCGATAAGGCCTGACTCAACAGTCCTGAGAAAAGCAAGAACGAGGGTCAGCTTGCCCCAGAAGCAGGGTGGCCTAGAATTGAACTGAGCCCAAGTTACAAACCAATGAAATTGCTTTGTGTGACTGTTGCCAACTGCCTATGTAATTTTCCCTATAAATCCCTTCCCCTAATTGGGTTTGGGGTCGACTCCTCTGTCTCCTGTGTGAAATACATGTTGTCCCCAGAGCTCTGGTTCCTCAAATACACCTCTTGTTTATTACATCAAGACCGGTTTCTGGTGAGTTCTTGGGGGGGGGGGGGTTGCGTCATCTCGAGATTTGAGTGAGGTCTTCCCCACCCCAGTGGTCTTTCATAACCTTCTCTGAAACTGACCATATAATCGGTCATAAAACAGGCCTCAACAGAAACAAGAAAGTTGAAATAATACCATGCATCCTATCAGATCACCATGGACTAAGGCTGGTCTTCAATGACAATAATAATGACAGAAAGCCCACATATACATGGAAGTTGAACAATGCTCTCTATATTCAATGATAACTTGGTCAAGGAAGAAGTAAAGAAATTAAAGACTTTTTAGAATTTAATAATAATAATAAAGGCACAAAATACCCAAACTTATGGGATACAATGAAAGCAGTGCTAAGAGGAAAACTCATAGCTCTGAGTGACTCCAAAACAAAATTGGAGAGCATACACTAGCAGCTTGATAGCACAAAAAAGCTCTAAAAAATAAAAAAAAAACACCCAGGAGGACTGGAAGGCAGGAAATAATCAAACTCAAGGCTGAAATTAACCAAGTAAAAATAAAAAGAACTATAGAAAGACCCAACAAAACCAGGAGATGCTTCTTTGAGAAAATCAACAAGATAGATAAACCCTTAGCCAGACTGAACACTGGGCACAGAGAATGTACCCAAATTAACAAAATAAGAAATGAAAAGGGAGACCTAACAACTGAATCTGAGGAATTTCAAATCCAACTATGAAAGCCTATATTCAATGAGACTGGTAAATCTGGATGAAATGGACAATTTTCTAGACAGATTCCAGGTACCAAAGTTAAATTAGGATTAGATAAACTATCTAAACAGTCCCGTAACTCCTAAAGAAATAGAGGCAGTTATTAAAAGTCTCCCAACCAAAAAAAGCCCAGTACCACATGGCTTTAGTGCAGAATTCTATCAGGACAATGTATTCCACAAAATAGAAACAAAAGGAACACTACCCAATTTTTTCTATGAAGCCACAATTATACTTATGCCTAAACTGCACAAAGACCCAAAAAAGAAAGAGAACTTCTGACCAATTTTCCTTATGAATATCACTGCAAAATACTCAATAAAATTCTCACAAGCCAAATCCAAGAACACATCAAAACAATCATCCATCATGATCAAGTAGGCTTCATCCCAGAGATGCAAGGATGGTTCAGTATACAGAAATCCATCAACATAATCCACTATATAAATAAACTAATTTTTAAAAGAAAATATAGGGGTTGGGGATTTGGCTCAGTGGTAGGGTGCTTGCCTAGCAACTGCAAGGCCCTGGGTTCGGTCCCCAGCTCCGGGAAAAAAAAAAGAAAAAAGAAAGAAAATATAAAAAACAATCATGAGAAAGCTTGTAAACACAGAAAGCAAGCTGATAAAAATGTTTATAATCACAACCCTAGTAAGTAAAATACTTAAAGCATAGAAGAATAGTAATAATTTTAGAACTGAAAAAAGAGAACCTTGCCTGAAGTAAAAAAATCTGTAAATTATAACAGTTAATGGAAATTATAACAAAGGAAAACAAGAAACAAAATGCAAGCATTCCAAGTCTGTAGATAGATGAACTACAAACAAAATTGAGAGGTAAAAATGAGTATTTACATATTAGATGAATTAACATAGTAATTATAAATACTGCAGTTCGCCCTGCGCTCCAGACACCCCCCGGACCTGAAGGGACCCGAACAACAGTTCTCTGCACCCAAATCCTGTGGGAGGAAGAGCTAAAGTTTCAGAGGGGCAGATACATCTGGGAAGCCAGAAGAGAGTACACTCTGCCCACACTTCTGACTCCAGAGGAAAACACCTAATGCCATCTGGGACCTGGTGCACAGGGCCCCGGGAAAAGGCGGCATAGGACCTCCTGGTTGCCAACCTCACAGAGAGCTCAACAGCAGCCCCCCACAAGCAACTTGAGCCACAGGACCACAGGTAAGACCAAAGTTTCTGCTCTAAGAAACCTGCCTGGTGGACTCAGGACACAGGCCCACAGGAACAGTGGAACACCAGTAGACAGGAAAGACTACTCACCCGAAAGCAGAACACTCTGCTCCCATAACTGGCTGAAAGAGAACAGGAAAACAGGTCTACAACACTCCTGATACACAGGCTTATAGGACAGTCTAGTCTAGGACAGTCAGAAATAGCAGAACAAGATAACACCAGAGACAACCTGATGGCGAGAGGCAAGCACAGGAACCCAAGCAACAGAAACCAAGACTACATAGCATCATCAGCGCCCGATTCTCCCACCAAATCAAACGCTGAATATCCAAACACACCAGAAAAGCAAGATCGAGATTTAAAATCACATTTGATCATGATGCTGGAAGACTTCAAGAAAGACATGAAGAACTCCCTTAGAGAAGTACAGTAAAACATAAATAAACAAGTAGAAGCCTATAGAGAGGAATCACAAAAATCCCTGAAAGAATTCCAGGAAAAGACAATCAAATAGGTGAAGGAATTAAAAATGGAAAGAGAAGCAACGAAGAAAGCACAAAGGGAAACAACCCTGGATATGGAAAACCAAAGGAAGAGACAAGGAGCTGCAGATACAGAACAGAATACAAGAGATAGAAGAGAGAATCTCAGGAGCAGAAGATTCCATAGAAATCATTGACAAAACAATCAAAGATAACGTAAAATGGAAAATGCTACTGGTCCAAAACATACAGGAAAAACAGGACTCGATGAGAAGATTAAACCTAAGGATAATAGGTATAGAAGACAGTGAAGACTCCCAGCTCAAAGGACCAGAAAATATCTTCAACAAAATCATAGAAGAAAACTTCTCTAACCTAAAGAGATGCCCATAAACATACAAGAAGCCTACAGAACTCCAAAGAGATGGACCAGAAAAGAAACTCCTCCCGTCACATAACAGTCAAAACACCAAATGCACAAAACAAAGAAAGAATATTAAAAGCAGTAAGGGAAAAAGGTCAAGCAACATATAAAGGCAGACTTACACGAGACTTCTCGCCAGAGACTATGAAAGCCAGAAGATCCTGCAAAGATGTCATACAGACCCTAAGAGAACACAATGCCAGCCCAGGTTACTGTATCCAGCAAAACTCTCAATTAAGATAGATGGAGAAACCAAGATATTCCATGACAAAACCAAATTTACACAATATCTTTCTACAAATCCAGCCATACAAAGGATAATAACTGGGAAAGTCCAACACAAGGAGGCAAGCTACACCCTAGAAAACAAGACACTAATCATCTTGGCAACAAAACAAAGAGAAGAAAAGAAAAGAAACATAATCTCATATCCAAATATGAATATGACCGGAAGCAATAATCACTATTCCTTAATACCAGTCAACATCGATGGAATCAACTTCCCAAAAAAAAGACATAGATTAACAAACTGGATACGCAATGAGGACCCTGCATTCTGCTGCCTACAGGAAACACACCTCACAGACAAATACTGAAACTACCTCAGAGTGAAAGGCTGGAAAACAACTTTCCAAGCAAACAGTTTGAAGAAGCAAGCTGGAGTAGCCATTCTAATATAGAATAAAATCGATTTTCAACTAAAAGTCATCAGAAAAGATAAGGAAGGACATTTCATATACATCAAAGGAAAAATCCACCAAGATGAACTCTCAATCCTAAATATCTATGCTCCAATGAAAGGGCACCAACGTATATAAAACAAACATTATTAAAGCTCAAAGCACACATTGTACCTCACACAATAATAGTAGGAGATTTCAACACCCCACTCTCATCAATGGACAGGTCATGGAAACAGAAATTAAACAGAGACATACACAGACTAAGAGAAGTCATGAACCAAATGGACTTAACAGATATTTATAGAACATTCTACCCTAAACAAAAGGATATACCTTCTTCTCACCACCTCATGGAACTTTCTCCAAAATGGAAAATATAATTGGTCATAAAACAGGCCTCAATAGATACAGAAAGATAGAAATAATCCCATGTGTCCAATCAGACCACCACGGGATAAAGCTGGTCTTCAATAACAATAAGGGAAGAATGCTCACATATACGTGGAAATTGAACAATGCTCTACTCAATGATAACCTGGTCAAGGAAGAAATAAAGAAAGAAATTAAAGACTTCTTAGAATTTAATGAAAATGAAGGTACAACATACCCAAACTTATGGGACACAATGACAGCTGTGCTAAGAGGAAAACTCATAGCGCTGAGTGCCTGCAGAAAGAAACAGGAAAGAGCATATATCAGCAGCTTGACAGCACACCTAAAAGCTCTAGAACAAAAAGAAGCAAATACACCCAGGAGGAGTAGAAGGCAGGAAATAATCAAACTCAGAGCTGAAATCAACCAAGTAGAAACAAAAAGGACCATACACAGAATCAACAGAACCAAAAGTTGGCTCTTTGAGAAAATCAACAAGATAGATAAACCCTTAGCCAGACTAACGAGAGGACACAGAGAGTGTGTCCAAATTAACAAAATCAGAAATGAAAAAGGAGCCATAACTACACAATCAGAGGAAATTCAAAAAATCATCAGATCCTACTATAAAAGCCTATATTCGACCAAACTTGAAAATCTGCAAGAAATGGACAATTTCCTAGACAGATTCCAGTACCAAAGTTAAATCAGGAACAGATAAAACATTTAAACAACCCCATAACTCCTAAAGAAATAGAAGCAGTCATTAAAGATCTCCCAACCAAAAAGAGCCCAGGTCCAGATAGGTTCAGTGCGGAATTCTATCAGACCTTCATAGAAGACCACTTGCCAATACTATCCAAACTATTCCACAAAACTGAAACAGATGGAGTGCTAACAAATTCCTTCTATGAAGCCAAAATTACCCTTATACCTAAACCACACAAAGACCGAACAAAGAAAGAGAACTTCAGACCAATTTCCCTTATGAATGATGATGCAAAAATTCTCAATAAAATTCAGGCAAACCGAATCCAAGAGCACACCAAAACAATCATCCACCATGATCAAGTAGGCTTCATCCCAGGCATGCAGGGATGGTTTAATATACGGAAAACCATCAACGTGAACCATTATATAAACAAACTGAAAGAACAAAACCACATGATCATTTCATTAGATGCTGAGAAAGCATTTGACAAAATACAACACCCCTTCATGATAAAAGTCCTGGAAAGAATAGGAATTCAAGGCCCATACCTAAACATAGTAAAAGTCATATACAGAAAACTAGTCGCTAACATTAAACTAAATGGAGAGAAACTTGAAGCAATCCCACTAAAATCAGGGACTAGACAAGGCTGCCCACTCTCTCCCTACTTAATAAATACAGTTCTTGAAATTCTACCCAGAGCAATCAGACAACAAAAGGAGATCAAGGGGATGCAGATTGGAAAAGAAGAAGTCAAAATATCACTATTTGCAGATGATATGATAGCATATTTAAGTGATCCCAAAAGTTCCACAGGAGAACTACTAAAGCTAATAAACACCTTCAGCAAAGTGGCTGGGTATAAAATTAACTCAAATAAATCAGTAGCCTTCCTCGATACAAAAGAGAAACAAGCCGAGAAAGAAATTAGGGAAATGACACCCTTCATAATAGTCCCAAATAATATAAAATACCTCGGTGTGACTTTAACCAAGCAAGTAAAAGATCTGTATGATAAGAACTTCAAGCCTCTGAAGAAAGAAATTGAAGAAGACCTCAGAAGATGGAACGATCTCCCAGGCTCATGGATTAATATAGTAAAAATGGCCATTTTACCAGAAGCAATCTACAGATTCAATGCAATCCCCATCAAAATACCAATCCAATTCTTCATAGAGTTAGACAGAACAATTTGCAAATTCATCTGGAATAACAAAAACCCAGGATAGCTAAAACTATCCTCAACAATAAAAGCACTTCTGGGGGAATCAATATCCCTGAACTCAAGCAGTATTACAGAGCAATAGTGATAAAAAAAAACTGAATGGTATTGGTACAGAGACAGACAGATAGACCAATGGAATAGAATTGAAGACCCAGAAATGAATCCACACACCTATGGTCACTTGATTTTTGACAAAGGAGCCAAAACCATCAAATGGAAAATAGATAGCATTTTCAGCAAATGGTGCTGGTTCAACTGGAGGTCCAGTATGTAGAAGAACGCAGATCGATCCATGCTTATCACCCTGTACAAAGCTTAAGTCCATGTGGATCAAGGACCTCCACATCAAACCATATACACTGAAACTAATAGAAGAAAAAGTGGGGAAGCATCTCGAACACATGGGCACTGGAGAAAATTTCCTGAACAAAACACCAAAGGCTTATGCTCTAAGATCAAGTATCAACAAATGGGATCTTATAAAACTGCAAAGCTTCTATAAGGCAAAGGACACTGTTGTTAGGACAAAATGACAACCAACAGATTGAGAAAAGATCTTTACCAATCCTACAACAGATAAAGGGCTTATATCCAAAATATACAAAGAACTCAAGAAGTTAGACTGCAGGGAGACAAATAACCCTAGTAAAAAATGGGGTTTACGTATGAACAACAATGCCAAGAAACCAGAAGGAGAATAACAATCGAAATGTAAATAATAAATACTCAAGTTAATAAAGATAAAAAATGAAATATAGCAACAAAATGATTCCTAAAAAAAAATGGGGTTCAGAGCTAAACAAAGAATTCACAGCTGAGGAATGCCGAATGGCTGAGAAACACCTAAAGAAATGTATAACATCTTTAGTCATAAGAGAAATGCAAGTCAAAACAACCCTGAGATTTCACCACACCAGTCAGAATGGCTAAGATCAAAAACTCAGGAGACAGCAAATGCTGGCGAGGATGTGGAGAAAGAGGAACACTCCTCCATTGTTGGTGGGATTGCAGACTGGTTCAACCATTCTGGAAATCAGTCTGGAGGTTCCTCAGAAAATTGGACATTGAACTACCTGAGTACCCAGCTATAACTCTCTTGGGCATATACCCAAAAGATGCCCCGACATATAAAAAAGACGTGCGCCACTATGTTCATAGCAGCCTTATTTATAATAGCCAGAAGCTGGAAAGAACCCAGATGCCCTTCAACAGAGGAATGGATACAGAAAATGTGGTACACAATGGAATATTACCCAGCTATCAAAAACAATGCCTTTATGAAATTCATAGGCAAATGGAGGGAACTGGAAAATATCATCCTCTGTGAGGTAACCCAATCACAGAAAAACACACATGTTATGCACTCATTGATAAGTGGCTATTAGCCCAAATGCTTGAATTACCCGACATGTACAGAACACCTGAAACTCAAGACAGATGATCAAAATGTGAATGCTTCACTCCTTCTTTAAAAGGGGAACAAGAATACCCTTGGCAGGGAATAGGGAGGCAAAGATTAAAACAGAGGCAGAAGGAACACCCATTCAGAGCCTGCCCCACATGTGGCCCATACATATACAGCCACCCAATTAGATAAGATGGATGAAGCAAAGAAGTGCAGGCTGACAGGAACCAGATTTAGATCTCTCCTGAGAGACACACCCAGAATACAGCAAATACATAGGCGAATGCCAGCAGTAAACCGCTGAACTGAGAACAGGACCCCTGTTGAAGGAATCAGAGAAAAGACTGGAAGAGCTTGAAGGGGCTCAAGACTCCATATGAACAACAATGCCAACCAACCAGAGCTTCCAGGGACTAAGCCACTACCCAAAGACTATACATGGACTGACTCTGGGCTCCAACCTCATAGATAGCAATGAATAGCCTAGTAAGAGCACCAGTGGAAGGGGAAGCCCTTGGTCCTGCCAAGACTGAACACCTAGTGAAGGTGATTGTTGGGGGGAGGGTGGTAATGGGGGGAGGATGGGGAGGGGAAGCCCATATAGAAGGGGAGGTGGAGGGGTTAGGTGTATTAGAAACCAGGAAAGGGAATCAAAATGTAAATAAGAAATATTCAAGTTAATAAAGATGGGGAAATAAAAAATACTGCAGTTCAAAAATCCAATACCAAGCCAAGATTTTCATTGTACAATGTTTTTAAAATTTAAAAATTATGCCATTCACCTTCTAGGCATAATAAAGATAATATAGATACATAATAATACAAGGATTCTATATCCAGCTGCAGCCATGAGATAATCTTTCTGTCAGAATCATGGTTTAAAAGCTTTTTAAGAATAGAAACCTGAGAAATCAATGAACCTTCCCAAACTTAGCATTATGGATCACTGTATGAAGAGTCTCTGGCTTCTGTCTACTAGAATCTAGCATTATTTCTTCTCCCCAGTTGTAAAAATTTGAAATGTCTCCCAATAAGGGCAAATTTTCTCTAGAGGGCAAAACCAGCCCCTAATTATCTGTGTAGTCTATAACAGATTGACAAAAAAAATGTAATTCAAGTGCTAAATAAGAATCCTTGAAATAGAAGAGACATGCTGCTATGAAAAACCTAATAACAATCTGGAACTAATGTAATAAAATTGTTAGAAAAGCCTGGGCACTGGGTACATATTACAAATGCAAGATGAAAAATGAAACATCAACAAGAAAAATACAAGGCTAGTTGTGATATAGTTACATAGCTCCTGTAAAAATATATTGCATGCATCTTTTTAACACAGGAAAACAACATCAAATTAAGTAATTTCATTATACCATTATGACAATCTAGAAATAGGAATAAGAAAAGTTCCTTATAACAATAATAAGAAAAACTATAGACTACTTAAGAGATCGTTTGATGTGTTCCCAGTACTTTTGTCAGGTTACTCACAACCGTCCATCACCCCAGCTCCCGTGTGTGTAAACCACCTCTTCTGGCACTCTAACACACATGCACATATCCCCACAGAGACACACATGCAGCCAAGTAAATTTTAAATCCTGTTTTAAAAAGAAAATATAAAAATCTTACTGAAGGACTTAGACAGATTCCTTCATTCACGGCTCTGCACTTGGCCAATAGCAGCACTAATGGCTTCCCACAGATGTCCATCCAATACTCCCCAGAGCTTCCGAGTATACTGCCTTACCTGATAAAAATGGTCTAGCAAATATGAGTAAAGGCTTGAGATAAAGAATTATCCTGTAGTCTATTTCTAACCACAAGAATCTTTGCAAAAAATGATACAGGAAGGTCAGAATCAGAAAAAAAAAAACTGAAGACCTTATGCAGTGGCTATGAAAAAGAGGGAAAAACTGCCAGTTAAGGATACAAATTCTAGAGGACAGAACAGAGAGAAACAGAATCTCCCATAGACACAGTCTCAAGAAGAAATATAATTCTGACAATACCTTAATTCTACAGTAATGAAATTTATTTCAAACTTCTGAGTTCCAGGACTGCATGGTAATGGATTTTGGTTGTTTTAAGCAAGCATGTCTGTTACTTAGTATGTAGCAATAGAAAACTAATACAAGCCAAACTCCTAGAAATTGTTTTAGCAATGGATTTGTAAGGCTCACAGAAATATAATAACTATAATCAGGTAGGACCACTGGATCTTTTCTACAATTTCTCTGTGCCTCTCTTCTCACATTGGGTGGGGCTGGAGTGACTACAGGTATAAGGGGAAAGTTGAGTCAGGAAAACATTTAATTTAGGCTTAGTTTTATACATGTGTGGTCATTTCCACAAGGTCTTGCTAGCTGCCTCACTGTTAGAATAACTTTCACAAATACTTCTATATTTCATTGTACCAACTCACCCAAGAAAGGCACTGAAGCTGAAGTCTCAGGCTAGCATGATGAGAAAAAGGAACCTGTAGCAGGGGAAGCTAAGCACTAATTAGTTACTACTCAATAATTTTCATAATAATCAATTAAACATAGTAAAACTGAAGAACAGTTTGCTTGCTTTTGATAAATTAAACCTCTCAGGCTGGTGTATGTGAATGAATATAAAAGTTAACAATCATTTATTAATATGTAGAATGATAAATGCAGTAATATTTTACAAATGGATCACTATGTAATTCCAATAAAAACAATTAACTTGACTAGCAGACCTGAAGTTTTGTTCATACAAAGATAGTGCCATGTATTGCCAACACTTTCAACTTCAAAGCTAGCAGAGGCAGAATGAGTTGTCATATTATGGAACTGCTTCCTCCAAAGGTTTCTCTTCCTTCATTTTTTGATTTCTATTGACCCTTGGTATTACATTGACCACCACACACATAACTCAAGAAAGCCTCCTGATGCAAGTCTTCCCTTCAGCCATCTCCTTTTTCTTCTCAGTTTCTTTTACCATATAAGATAATATAGTCATGGTCTCCTAAAACCTGGGAATTTTAAAGAAGCCAGTATAACATTATAACAGCAGTTAACGGCACAGCTGCAGGAGAAAAACACTTCATGTCTAAAGGTACCACAGTTTTCCTGCATATACTTAATAAAGTATCCTAGTATTCAAAGGAAAGGTACATAGATGGTAAACTTTTAAATGGATATACTTTGGAAGTATTGATGGTATTATTTTGCAAGGCTTGTGAGTACACTGATGAGAAAAAGTAAAGTAATCCTCTTCTGGAGATAGGAAACAGGTTTCAGGGATGATAGAAATGATACATACTTTCAATTGAAGATGGGTAAATAAAAACTATAGAATCAGGATTTAGAATTAGCCATATTAGGACAATTCTATAATGCATTTTATTTTATAACCTCATTGCATTTGTGTGTGCGCACCTATTTATGTGAATATATGTACAATTCCTTGGCAAGGTTCTGGAAAGAACTAGAACAGTAGCAATAAGCATCTAGATTAGGGTTTCTAATTTCCAATGAGGTATGGCTCATTAGTGAATATGTGTTGGGTGGGAAATGTAATTTAGACCCACCATGTCAGAATCAAGATGCAACAAAAGTATCTTGTTGTATAAAGGAAAAAATACTATCAGTGACTGGTGACAATCGTGGCAAAAGAAAATCAGATTTGGACCTAGAGATATAAGGCCTTGGGCTCAATCTTCAATAATGAAAATAAGATTTATAATGAATTATAGTCATCATGGACCAAAGGTGAAATACTTTGATAACTCTAATAGATTTAAATACATCATATATGTTTAAGAAAATATGTTATTGTTCACTTCAATATTTTGAATTGATTGATTCATCTTATTATAACCAAATAAAGTGACAATGTCTTTTATAATTATTTTAGTTAATAAATAAAGGACTAATTGCATTTTAGGTCTTATTTTGAAAAATCTAATGAATTGTCCTTGACAGTAATATCTTGCCTGACAGAGACAACACAAACATCCTTTGCTGACAGAGAAAGATGATCAAATATTATACAAGCGTGCACTACCACATTAATTTAGGATAGTTTTTTCCAGACAGGCTCTTACTCTGTAGCACTGGGTATCCAGAGATTCCTATCCAGATCAAGTTGGTTTCAAACACTCAGAGATTTACCTGACTCTGTCTCCCTAATACTGAGATAAAAGATGTATGTCACCATCCTCAGGCCCTAAAAAAGTAGTCTTGTCATCAAGAAATCTAACTTAATTCTAATAAATCCCCTAAATCTATTAATGGATAGATATGTGAGGTTATTATAACAGTTGTATGTAGTATTTAAATTTTCTTAAAATAAAAAATACTATCAGTCTGGAGGTTCCTCAGAAAATTGGACATTGCACTGAGGGCCCAGCTATACCTCTCTAGGGCATATACCCAAAAGGTGCTCCAATATACAACAAGACACATGCTCCACTATGTTCATAGCAGCCTTATTTATAACAGCCAGAAGCTGGAAAGAACCCAGATGTCCTTCAACAGAGGAATGGATACAGAAAATGTGGTACATCTACACAATAGAATATTACTCAGCTATCAAAAACAATGCCTTTATGAAATTCGTAGGCAAATGGATGGAACTAGAAAATATCCTGAGTGAGGTAACCCAGTCACAGAAAAACACACATGGTATTCACTCACTGATAAGTGGATATTAGCCCAAAACCTCAAATTACCCAAGATACAATCTGCAGACCACATGAAGCTCAAGAAAGACAACCAAAGTGTGGATGCTTCAGTCCTTAAAAGGGGGAACAAAAATATTCACAGGAGAGGATGTGGAGACAAAGTTTGGAGCAGAGACTGAAGGAATGGCCATTCAGAGCCTGCCCCACATGTTCCAAATACATACAGCCACCAAAACTAGAAAATAATGATGAAACTAAGAAGTGCACATTGACAGGAGCCTGATATAGCTGTCTCCTGAGAGGCACAGCCAGATCATGTCAAATACAGAGGTGAACGCTAGCAGCAAAACATTGATCTGAGAACGAGGTCTCTGTTGGAGGAATTAGAGGAAGGATTGAAGGAGCCGAACGGACTTGCAACCCCATAAGAACAACAATGCCAACCAACCAGAGCTCCCAGGGACTAAACCACTACCCAAAGACTATACATGGACTGACCCATGGCTCCAGCTGCATATGTAGCAGAGGATGGCCTTGTTAGGCACCAACGCACAAATAAGCCCTTGGTCCAGCCAAGCTGGACCCCCCAGTGTAGGGGAATGTTGGGGGAGTTCAGAAAGGGGTGTGCTTGGAGAGGGGGAACACCCTTATAGAAAAAGGGGGGTGGGATAGGGAACTTATGAACAAGAAATCGGGAAAGGGAATAACATTTGAAATGTAAATAAAAATACCCAATAAAAAATACTTTTTTACTATTGTGTTATTGGCAAAGGACTATGAAACCTCAAAAGAGATTTTGTGGAATCCATTATTTACATTGTGGGTTAAGAGTTGCAGTTTTGGCAGCAGCTCTCTGCTCCCAGACCCGGTGAGAAAGAGACCCAACCGCCTGGTCAGGTGGGCACTCCTGAGGCGGCAGAGCGGAAGAGACCACCAACACTGCTCACCCCTGCCCACATCCCTGGCCCAAGAGGAAACTGTATAAGGCCTCTGGGCTCCCGTGGGGGAGGGCCCAGGAGCGGCAGGACCCCTGCCAGAGACACCGCCGGACCCTGAAGGAAACAGACCGGATAAACAGTTCTCTGCACCCAAATCCCGTGGGAGGGAGAGCTAAACCTTCAGAGAGGCAGACAAGCCTGGGAAACCAGAAGAGACTGCTCCCTGCACACACATCTCGGACGCCAGAGGAAAAAGCCAAAGACCATCTGGAACCCTGGTGCACTGAAGCTCCCGGAAGGGGCGGCACAGGTCTTCCTGGTTGCTGCCACTGCAGAGAGCCCCTGGGCAGCACCCCACGAGCAAACCTGAGCCTCGGGACCACAGGTAAGACCAAATTTTCTGCTGCAAGAAAGCTGCCTGGTGAACTCAAGACACAGGCCCACAGGAACAGCTGAAGACCTGTAGAGAGGAAAAACTACACGCCCGAAAGCAGAACACTCTGTCCCCATAACTGACTGAAAGAGAAGAAAACAGGTCTACAGCACTCCTGACACACAGGCTTATAGGACAGTCTAGCCACTGTCAGAAATAGCAGAACAAAGTAACACTAGAGATAATCTGATGGCGAGAGGCAAGCGCAGGAACCCAAGCAACAGAAACCAAGACTACATGCCATCATCGGAGACCAATTCTCCCACCAAAACAAACATGGAATATCCAAACACACCAGAAAAGCAAGATCTAGTTTCAAAATCATATTTGATCATGATGCTGGAGGACTTCAAGAAAGACCTGAACACACTTAGGGAAGCACAGGAAAACATTAATAAACAAGTAAAAGCCTACAGAGAGGATTCGTAAAAATCCCTGAAAGATTCCAGGAAAACACAATCAAACAGTTGAAGGAATTAAAAATGGAAATAGAAGCAATCAAGAAAGAACACATAGAAACAACCCTGGATATAGAAAACCAAAAGAAGAGACAAGGAGCTGTAGATACAAGCTTCACCAACAGAATACAAGAGATGGAAGAGAGAATCTCAGGAGCAGAAGATTCCATAGAAATCATTGACTCAACTGTCAAAGATAATGTAAAGCGGAAAAAGCTACTGGTCCAAAACATACAGGAAATCCAGGACTCAATGAGAAGATCAAACCTAAGGATAATAGGTATAGAAGAGAGTGAAGACTCCCAGCTCAAAGGACCAGTAAATATCTTCAACAAAATCATAGAAGAAAACTTCCCTAACCTAAAAAAAGAGATACCCATAGACATACAAGAAGCCTACAGAACTCCAAATAGATTGGACCAGAAAAGAAACACCTCCCGTCACATAATTGTCAAAACACCAAACGCACAAAATAAAGAAAGAATATTAAAAGCAGTAAGGGAAAAAGGTCAAGTAACATATAAAGGGAGACCTATCAGAATCACACCAGACTTCTCGCCAGAAACTATGAAGGCCAGAAGATCCTGGACTGATGTTATACAGACCCTAAGAGAACACAAATGCCAGCCCAGTTTACTGTATCCAGCAAAACTCTCAATTAACATTGATGGAGAAACCAAGATATTCCATGACAAAACCAAATTTACACAATATCTTTCTACAAATCCAGCACTACAAAGGATAATAAATGGTAAAGCCCAACATAAGGAGGCAAGCTATGCCCTAGAAGAAGCAAGAAACTAATCGTCTTGGCAACAAAACAAAGAGAATGAAAACACACAAACATAACCTCACATCCAAATATGAATATAACGGGAAGCAATAATCACTATTCCTTAATATCTCTCAATATCAATGGCCTCAACTCCCCAATAAAAAGACATAGATTAACAAACTGGATACGCAACGAGGACCCTGCATTCTGCTGCCTACAGGAAACACACCTCAGAGACAAAGTCAGACACTACCTCAGAGTGAAAGGCTGGAAAACAACTTTCCAAGCAAATGGTCAGAAGAAGCAAGCTGGAGTAGCCATTCTAATATCAAATAAAATCAATTTCCAACTAAAAGTCATCAAAAAAGATAAGGAAGGACACTTCATATTCATCAAAGGAAAAATCAACCAAGATGAACTCTCAATCCTAAATATCTATGCCCCAAATACAAGGGCACCTACATACGTAAAAGAAACCTTACTAAAGCTCAAAACACACATTGCACCTCACACAATAATAGTGGGAGATTTCAACACCCCACTCTCATCAATGGACAGATCATGGAAACAGAAATTAAACAGTGATGTCGACAGACTAAGAGAAGTCATGAGCCAAATGGACTTAACGGATATTTATAGAACATTCTATCCTAAAGCAAAAGGATATACCTTCTTCTCAGCTCCTCATGGTACTTTCTCCAAAATTCACCATATAATTGGTCAAAAAAACGGGCCTCAACAGGTACAGAAAGATAGAAATAATCCCATGCGTGATATCGGACCACCACGGCCTAAAACTGGTCTTCAATAACAATAAGGGAAGAATGCCCACATATACGTGGAAATTGAACAATGCTCTACTAAATGATAACCTGGTCAAGGAAGAAATAAAGAAAAAAATTAAAAACTTTTTAGAATTTAATGAAAATGAAGATACAACATACTCAAACTTATGGGACACAATGACAGCTGTGCTAAGAGGAAAACTCATACCGCTGAGTGCCTGCAGAAAGAAACAGGAAAGAGCATATGTCAGCAGCTTGACAGCACACCTAAAAGCTCTAGAACAAAAAGAAGCAAATACACCCAGGAGGAGTAGAAGGCAGGAAATAATCAAACTCAGAGCTGAAATCAACCAAGTAGAAACAAAAAGGACCATAGAAAGAATCAACAGAACCAAAAGTTGGTTCTTTGAGAAAATCAACAAGATAGATAAACCCTTAGCCAGACTAACGAGAGGACACAGAGAGTGTGTCCAAATTAACAAAATCAGAAATGAAAAGGGAGAGATAACTACAGATTCGGAGGAAATTCAAAAAATCATCAGATCTTACTATAAAAACCTATATTCAACAAAATTTGAAAATCTTCAGGAAATGGACAATTTCCTAGACAGATACCAGGTATCGAAGTTAAATCAGGAACAGATAAACCAGTTAAACAACCCCATAACTCCTAAGGAAATAGAAGCAGTCATTAAAGGTCTCCCAACCAAAAAGAGCCCAGGTCCAGACGGGTTTAGTGCAGAATTCTATCAAACCTTCATAGAAGACCTCATACCAATATTATCCAAACTATTCCACAAAATTGAAACAGATGGAGCCCTACCGAATTCCTTCTACGAAGCCACAATTACTCTTATACCTAAACCACACAAAGACACAACAAAGAAAGAGAACTTCAGACCAATTTCCCTTATGAATATCGACGCAAAAATACTCAATAAAATTCTGGCAAACCGAATTCAAGAGCACATCAAAACAATCATCCACCATGATCAAGTAGGCTTCATCCCAGGCATGCAGGGATGGTTTAATATACGGAAAACCATCAACGTGATCCATTATATAAACAAACTGAAAGAACAGAACCACATGATCATTTCATTAGATGCTGAGAAAGCATTTGACAAAATTCAACACCCCTTCATGATAAAAGTCCTGGAAAGAATAGGAATTCAAGGCCCATACCTAAACATAGTAAAAGCCATATACAGCAAACCAGTTGCTAACATTAAACTAAATGGAGAGAAACTTGAAGCAATCCCACTAAAATCAGGGACTAGACAAGGCTGCCCACTCTCTCCCTACTTATTCAATATAGTTCTCGAAGTTCTAGCCAGAGCAATCAGACAACAAAAGGAGATCAAAGGGATACAGATCGGAAAAGAAGAGGTCAAAATATCACTATTTGCAGATGACATGATAGTATATTTAAGTGATCCCAAAAGTTCCACCAGAGAACTACTAAAGCTGATAAACAACTTCAGCAAAGTGGCTGGGTATAAAATTAACTCAAATAAATCAGTTGCCTTCCTCTATACAAAAGAGAAACAAGCCGAGAAAGAAATTAGGGAAACGACACCCTTCATAATAGACCCAAATAATATAAAGTACCTCGGTGTGACTTTAACCAAGCAAGTAAAAGATCTGTACAATAAGAACTTCAAGACACTGAGGAAAGAAATTGAAGAAGACCTCAGAAGATGGAAAGATCTCCCATGCTCATGGATTGGCAGGATTAATATGGTAAAAATGGCCATTTTACCAAAAGCAATCTACAGATTCAATGCAATCCCCATCAAAATACCAATCCAATTCTTCAAAGAGTTAGACAGAACAATTTGCAAATTCATCTGGAATAACAAAAAACCCAGGATAGCTAAAGCTATCCTCAACAATAAAAGGACTTCAGGGGGAATCACTATCCCTGAACTCAAGCAGTATTACAGAGCAATAGTGATAAAAACTGCATGGTATTGGTACAGAGACAGACAGATAGACCAATGGAATAGAATTGAAGACCCAGAAATGAACCCACACACCTATGGTCACTTGATTTTTGACAAAGGAGCCAAAACCATCCAATGGAAAAAAGATAGCATTTTCAGCAAATGGTGCTGGTTCAACTGGAGGGCAACATGTAGAAGAATGCAGATCGATCCATCCTTATCACCCTGTACAAAGCTTAAGTCCAAGTGGATCAAGGACCTCCACATCAAACCAGACACACTCAAACTAATAGAAGAAAAACTAGGGAAGCATCTGGAACACATGGGCACTGGAAAAAATTTCCTGAACAAAACACCAATGGCTTATGCTCTAAGATCAAGAATCGACAAATGGGATCTCATAAAACTGCAAAGCTTCTGTAAGGCAAAGGACACTGTGGTTAGGACAAAACGGCAACCAACAGATTGGGAAAAGATCTTTACCAATCCTACAACAGATAGAGGCCTTATATCCAAAATATACAAAGAACTCAAGAAGTTAGACCGCAGGGAAACAAATAACCCTATTAAAAAATGGGGTTCAGAGCTAAACAAAGAATTCACAGCTGAGGAATGCCGAATGGCTGAGAAACACCTAAAGAAATGTTCAACATCTTTAGTCATAAGGGAAATGCAAATCAAAACAACCCTGAGATTTCACCTCACACCAGTGCGATTGGCTAAGATCAAAAACTCAGGTGACAGCAGATGCTGGCGAGGATGTGGAGAAAGAGGAACACTCCTCCATTGTTGGTGGGATTGCAGACTGGTAAAACCATTCTGGAAATCAGTCTGGAGGTTCCTCAGAAAATTGGACATTGAACTGCCTGAGGATCCAGCTCTACCTCTCTTGGGCATATACCCAAAAGATGCCTCAACATATAAAAGAGACACGTGCTCCACTATGTTCATTGCAGCCTTATTTATAATAGCCAGAAGCTGGAAAGAACCCAGATGCCCTTCAACAGAGGAATGGATACAGAAAATGTGGTACATCTACACAATGGAATATTACTCAGCTATCAAAAACAACGAGTTTATGAAATTCGTAGGCAAATGGTTGGAACTGGAAAATATCATCCTGAGTGAGCTAACCCAATCACAGAAAGACATACATGGTATGCACTCATTGATAAGTGGCTATTAGCCCAAATGCTTGAATTACCCTAGATCCCTAGAACAAACGAAACTCAAGACGGATGATCAAAATGTGAATGCTTCACTCCTTCTTTAAATGAGGAAAAAGAATACCCTTGGCAGGGAAGGGAGAGGCAAAGATTAAAACAGAGACTGAAGGAACACCCATTCAGAGCCTGCCCCACATGTGGCCCATACATATACAGCCACCCAATTAGACAAGATGGATGAAGCAAAGAAGTGCAGACCGACAGGAGCCGGATGTAGATCGCTCCTGAGAGACACAGCCAGAATACAGCAAATATAGAGGCGAATGCCAGCAGCAAACCACTGAACTGAGAATAGGACCCCCGTTGAAGGAATCAGAGAAAGAACTGGAAGAGCTTGAAGGGGCTCGAGACCCCAAAAGTACAACAATGCCAAGCAACCAGAGCTTCCAGGGACTAAGCCACTACCTAAAGACTATACATGGACTGACCCTGGACTCTGACCCCATAGGTAGCAATGAATATCCTAGTAAGAGCACCAGTGGAAGGGGAAGCCCTGGGTCCTGCTAAGACTGAACCCCCAGTGAACTAGTCTATGGGGGGAGGGCGGCAATGGGCGGAGGGTTGGGAGGGGAACACCCATAAGGAAGGGGAGGGGGGAGGGGGATGTTTGCCCGGAAACCGGGAAAGGGAATAACACTCGAAATGTATATAAGAAATACTCAAGTTAATAAAAAAAAAAATTGCTATTTCAAAAAAAAAGAGTTGCAGTTTTAATGCTTATAATTTATAATTCCTTATTTATCTTCAGAAACATTAAAGTCTTAAATAAAATGCAAAAAAAGAAAGAAAGAAAGGAAGGAAGAAAGAAGGGAGGGAGGGAAGGAAGAAAGGAAGGAAGAAAGAAAGGAAGAAAGGAAGAAGAAAGAAAGAAAGAAAGAAAAGAAAAGAAAAGAAAAGAAAAGAAAAACCAGGGAATGATAGCTTACTCTCGTAGTTCCAGCATAAGAGAGGCATGAGGATTTCCATGAGTTGAAGCCAGTATGGATTACAAGACATTATGAAGGAAGAAAAGGATATGGGAGTGAAGGATGGAGAAAGGGAAGGGAGCAGAAAGTGAAAAGAGACATTATAAAAAGGGAAGAAAGGTCTAGAGTGGTGGCACACACCTTAATGTCAGCACAAGAGGTTGAGGGAGGTGGATCTCTAGAGTGTTCAAGGTTGACATGGTCTACATAGCAAGAACCTGGTGAACCAGGAACTTGTAAGACTCTTTCTCAAAAAGGAAAAGGGGTTTCTAGAGAGATGGTTCAAAGGTTAAAAGACTTAAATTGCTCTTGCAAGGAACCAAGATTTGGTATTAGCACCCACGTGGCATCTTACAACCATTTGTAATTCCAGTTCTAGGGGATCTGATGCCCTCTTCTCACCTCTGAGAACTCTCCACATACATAGTGCACTTACATATGTGCAGGCAAAATACTTACGTATAATAAATATATAATAAAAACACTTCTTAAATGGAGGAGGAATATAACAAAAGGTAACAAAAATGTCTTCATAATGTATACTCGTTTGGACATTTTAGGCTGTGGGGGTGTGTGTGCTTAGCGTCTTTTTTCCAAGTGTCTTTGTTATTGCCCATCTTATTTACTGAGACAAGTCTCTCATAAACTGTAGCTTGTCATTTCCTTTCAGCTAGGCTGGTTGGCCTAGAGGCAGGCACACAGACTCTTTCTTTAGCTGTCCCCAATCCCAGTGTTGTGGTTTCAGATTCATGCTGAGGCTCTGACTTTTATGTGCAGAGAATCCAAAGTCATATCCTATTGCTTACAGAGCTATCTCTTCACCCACTGATTCATCTCCCAGCCTCCTGTTTACAATTCTTAGGATATAAGATCTTCAAACAAAAAGCTTGCCACACAGAATCAAACTTAACACCATGTTATATAGAGTGCTGGAGTACCCCTCCCATCTGCCAGAAAGTCAGGTTCAAAGCAGGGTCTTTGTTTTCAGTTTACTATTATAATCCTCATGCTAGGGCTCTTGGCAGGCCCAAAAATCAAAGAAAGAAAAGAAAAGGTGAATTTTAAACAATAGCAAAATTTAAAATAATATTAAATTTAAACAAATTTAAAATAATATTTAAAATTATCTTTCTCATTGCTTATTCTTTATTATAGTTAACTCGATGTTACAAAAGTATCCAGCTCTCCTGATACAATATCTGGACAAAAGTCATCCTTCATCCTTGGGCATCTGTAGCACTGTGTTAGTTTTTACAAAAAGAGTAAGTGATGTAACAGAAAAAGGATGAAATAATGATAAAATCTCTTATAAGTTTCTTAAACATATAAGAGGTAAGCAGCTAAAATGCAATAAAGAGATCTGAGTGGGAAGCCTGTGACCCATGAAGGAGATACTGCAGAAGCTTGAATGAAAAACTGAAAGGCTTTATGAGTAGGCCAGACTAGATAGATAGATAGTGAGGCAATTAGAATCATTCATTGCTGCCAAGGCATCAGGCCAACATGAATTACAACCCAAACTGAATGAAGCAGAATAGAAAATAGAAAAGGCTTTAATGAAAATGTTGGAGAACTCACAAGGGATGGGGACAGTGCCAAATAACTGGAAGATGGCTAAGTAAACTAAAAGGTCTATTCTCCCATCAATGCATAAGGGATTTGCAAGTTTAACTCTCATTGCTGTTAATAGGAATTCCATGTGTGATCCAAGATTACTCATGGAGAAAATGCATCTATTAGTGTCTCGACTGGCCTCTCTTGAGCCAACACTGGTAAGTGATGCAAACTGTGTGGTAGTGTGGTGATAGGAGCTAACAGGACCTAGGATGGAAACAACTGTTTTTGCTTCATCTTGTAATCCTTTGATATGTACATGGCTCCTCACCAGCAGAGAATAAAATATATCTACTCTGGTTTTCACTTATTTTGAATAGTTCAAAAATTAATTTTCAGAAAATTAAAGTAAAAGAAAAAATCATGTTTCTATTCAACTGAAGATATTTTAAATTTATTTACCACTTGAAAATAATCCTTTTGCTAATGTACTTATTAAGAATGATCATAGCCATTATTGTATCCAGACATTATAGCAGATGCTTTCTAACATTCTACTTAATAGACAATTAGTTGTGAAGTATTTTTCCTACAAATAAGTACATTATACTAAAGATTTAAAAAGAAATTTCCCATATCACTAGGCTTGGAAGTGGTATTCAAATTGAGATCCATCTACCCTCAAGCCCATGATCTTTCCTGGGTACCACACTGACCACTATGAAACAGCAACGTTGATAGTCTACTAGATCATTTTGACAATATAATTCATACCTCAATCCAATATACTTTTCAAAAACAGTGAACTTAATAAACTTAAATTTGCATATTTTCAGACACAGAAAAATGTTTCCAAATAGCATCCTTTCCAAAAAAGAAATAAATATTACAATGATTTTTGTGAAACAATCAAATGTTTTTATTCAAGGTAATAAAGATGGTATTGAGTAACAGTGGATATTCAAGGGAAATGACGATAGTCTGTTAGTCTGAAGATCTCCATTGCGGAGAGTATCATTGTTTCACTAAGTAGTCATGCTACCCAATTGCTAGTTAATATCTATGTTTATACCCATAAACCTGGGCTGCTCTAGCAGAGAGGCTTCGTTCTGCACTGAACAGTAGTCAATGGAGAGATAAATAACTGGTCTGAGAATAAGAGCCTGACTACTCAGCCCTAAATAAGACACCTATATCAACAGTCCCACATACACACCCAGGTTCAGAAAACATGATGGAAGAGAAGACAAAGGAAATGTAAGAGCCAGAGAATGAGGAAGAGCTATGGCTGTCAGCACACAATCAAGCCAGCCCAAACCCAGGCACATAGAGACCTTACCTCCTAATGAGGCGCGAATGACAGCTGAGCTTCTGGAGGAAAAGGAATCATTCTTTATTAAGGATGTAGCCACAGATAGGATTCCCATGATCTAGTGGATGGTCCCATATGCATGCTTATATGAGCAACAATAACTGGACTTAGTGGTTTAAAAAAAGAGACATGAAGTTGGAAGGATGACGTGTTGGTAAACATAAGGGAAGATGAAGAGGTGAAATGGGAGTATATACGATCATATTTTATTGTATACACATATGAAATTCTCAAGAATAAAGAACAAAGGACATTAAGTAACTATTTAACACATGCCAAGAAATAAATACTAGAATCAATACAAAGACAAATAGATCTCTGCTTTAGAAATAAATAAAATCTAGTAGGAGAAATAGGCCTGAGCAAACCATTAAGATAGAGTCTGATGCCAGGCAGTAGTAGCTGCTCCTTTAGTCCTAGTACTGGGGAATCAGAAGCAGGGGGATCTCTCAGTTCAAAGCTGTTATACAAACTGAGTTCCAGGACAGACACGGGTACACAGAAAAACCTTGTCTCAGAAAAAAACACAAAAGATAGAGCTTGATATACAATACAGAAAAGTAGCACACAAAATGTTGTAAAACATGTGACACTTTTCTCGCTGTTGAATTCCTGTATTAACAAAATTTGCTTCTCAAATTTACCATCTTTAAAACACATTTTATTAAAATACTTCAACGAGGAACAAGAGAGATGGTTCAGTGGCTAACAACTCTAGCTGTTCTTCCTGATAGCCTGGGTTCAATTCCTGGTACTAAAGGGCAACTAACAACAGTCTGTAACTCTAGTTCCAGGGCATCTGACTTAACACATGGGTAGTACACAAGACAGGCATGCAGACAAGACTGTATACATTTTAAAAAGTAAAATACTTCAATAAGAATTACTTAAGACAGTAATATTTCATATACAGTGGGACCTTCGTTCCCCAAATCCCACTCTGATAAGTACACAGCATGCTCAAAATTGTTGATAAAACTAAATTAAATAATTTATAAAGCCAAAAAGTTATTATCAGTGCCACATTTTGTTTTGTCCAAATCAAAGTTAGTTTTATAACATGGCTCCAGCTGCATGTGTAGCAGAGGAGAGCCTTGTTGGCCACCAGTGGAGGGAGAGGCTCTTGGTCTTGCCAGGGCTGGACCCACCAGTGTGGGGAAATGTGGGGGGGGGGGGGCGGATGGGGGAACACTCTTATAGAGGAAGAGGAGGGGGACGGGATGGGGGCTTGTCTTCGGAGGCCGGGAAGGGGAAGAGCATTTGAAGTGTAGATGGAAGAAATATCCAATAAAAGAAAAAAAAAACAGTTTGAACACCTTCTATAAAGCCATCTGCGTAAGTTTAGTTCAACCAAACAGCAAAATAATTTCTAAAACTATAAGTAGGTATTGAATACTGCTTTCATTTGAGTTAATTAAAAGTATTTGATCCACTATGGTGCAATTCAGTGTAAGATCTTTAAAAGAATCGATTAGTCAGTGCAAGTTTCAGATTAACACCTAATCTAAATGCCAGAGCTTGTGCCTGGATTTTTATCAAGCTCTGGCTATTAATTATTGACTAATCTAAAAGGAGGAAAGGTTGTTTTTATTTTCTATGCTGCACTTCAATACTGGACACGCCGTTGATTTATTAAAATCAGCGTCAATTGCAGTTACAAGATATACTGAAATGTTTGTGAACACTAAGCAGAAATAGGCTAATTAAAGGCATTTACAATACCAAATGTTGAGAGAACTAGCAATGCAGGTTCTTGGGAGAGAGGACATATAAATCTGATAAACAGCTTCCTTAATGACAACTACTAGGATATTATAAACAAGAATAAACAAATCCTACAGTCTTTTGATACTTAAATACCAGGTGGCTCCAAGCCCCAAATCTCTTCTTCCTACCTCACTACCAGCTAATTATTAGAATTTTCTGGGGCATTTCCAAAACCACTAATGCCTTACCCTCTGCTCCAAAAATTTTGAGTTTAGTCTGGGTATCTGTTTTGTTGATGGTGATAGTGGTTATTGTTTAATTGGTGGATTGACTTTCATTACTTAGAAAGAACTAGAGACAGGATACCATTTATGAAAATAAAGGCACAGTTTGAAAAAGCCCAGAGCAGCAAAGCAGAGTTACCACTGGCCCTCCAGTAAAGTGCAAACCATAGCTTACCCAACAGATGTTCATGCTAAAAGGAGAGGGAGCAATACTTCTAGAGAAAAGACCATTTTACCACCGCCAACAGAGAAGTCTTGAAAATTTGAATCTTTCTACAATAAGGTATAAAATAATTTCTCTGGAAGCTGGAGAGATGGCTTAGTAATTAAGATCACAGTTACTCTTCCAAAGGATTATGGTTCAATTCCCAGCACCCACATAGCAGCTCACAATGGTAACTCACATGGTAACTCCAGTTCCAGGGAAACCTGACACCCTCTTCTGGCTTCTCAGCAGGCACAAGATACACACATGGTACACAGATATATACATGCAGGCAAAACACCCATACACATAAATTAAAATAATAGAATTTTATTTTTAAATAATTATTAACACATAAAACCATTAGCTCCCTTTTATATTATTTTTATTTGCAAACTGAGACAACAAAATAAAAGGCCCATTCATTAAAAAACACACAAGTATGTATTTATTTACTTTTGTTAATTAATTTTATTTTGATGTTGATCTTAATTTTTGTGGTGCTAGGGATTGAATCCACTAGTTAAAACACTGCACACAAAGAAAGTCTTCTACTACTGAACCCTAATCCCCAAACAGATATTTTTAAACCATGGAAGGAATTTTTTCAATTTAGATTTATATATACTGAATTGAAACTATACGAATAGACCCCACAAGTAAATAATTCTACTACTACTCTTTTTTACAGGTACTACTTGTATTTCTGCTCCTTAAGAAAATGAAAAGAAGATTTACATTTAAAATCTAATAAGAAAAAGCAACTAAAGTAGAGGTTCAATTTTACATTGAAAACCTTCTCCTACCCTTCCGCACCCCCCCACACACACACACGTGCACGCGTGCACGTGCACAGACACACACCTAGACCAGGTAGGCCAGGTGTTCTCTAAACATTTTCAATATTTTGTATATAAGTAAGACACCAGATAACAATAAAACATGTCTATTTTAGTAGTCTCCTACGTGGGTTTTCAACCACAGGTACTAGCCATATAAATGAAGGACTGGATCACAATACATAAGTTTAGCATACTTAACTAATTTTACAGACACTGTCCTTTCTTTAAAAATATGCTATGCTAGCCAGAGGTAAAGGCACACACCTTTAATCCCAGCATTGAGGATGAAGACATAGGTGGGTGGATCTCTGAGTTTGAAGCCAGCCTGGTCTAGAGTGAATTCCAGGACAGTCATGATTTCACAGGAAAACACAAGAGGGGGGGGGGACAGAGAGAGAGACAGAGAGACAGAGAGACAGAGAGACAGAGAAAGAAAGAGAGAGACAGACAGAGACAGACAGACAGACAGAGAAAGGTGCTATGCTATTGGTAAAAATGATTTTTTCATTTAAAATAATAACTATTTTACCAGATGTATTTTTTCTATTACACAAAAGAAGCTTATGACAAAAATATCATTAAGACATTGATAATTTTGAACAAAAGGTGAAACCATCTCAGTTCATTATCTGTACAAGAAATGCACACAGCTTAAATGGCTTTTAGTTCTGAAACAGTTTCCCCTACTGAAAATGATACAGAGTAATGAGAGCCTAATAAGGAGGAAATGTTGACATATCTATAAACAACATACTTTCCTTTCCCAACTGGAAAAATAATGGACATTACATACCTGAAATAAAACCCTGGTTCTTTTTTCTTTCTTTCTTCTTTTAAGACAGGATCTCACTATATACCCTGCCTGGGCTGGAATCCTCTATGTAGACCAGACTGGCCTCAAAATAACAGAGATTTGCCTGGCTCTGTTACCCTGTACTAGGATTAAAGCCATCAACATAACTAGGAAAACTCGGGTTCTTTATTAGAGTTAAACCAAAGCCTCCTTTTTTTTTAATACTTTCCATCACTAAATGAACTGAATCTACATACTAAAGACCTATTGGGGATTTATTCTTCCTTGAGTTCTTAACTCCAACTTGATCCCATTTTCCCCTTCATTCTGATTTTTTATAATTATAATTCAAAGAGATCAGATACATCATTTGTCCTTTTTAAAACTTTTTATGTTATCTGTGTGGTGTTTTAACTGAATGTATGTCTGTGCACCATATGCATGTCTGGTGCTCATGGAAGCCAGAGGAGGATGTCAAATAACAGGAGTTATTGAGTCAGGAGTTACAAACAGTTGTGAGCCACCATGAGGCTGCTGGGAATAAAACCTTGGGCTTCTGGAAGAGCAGCAATGCTTTCAATCACTGGGCATCTCTCCTGCCCCTTGGGTCATCTATCTTCACACAATTGCTGCTAATAGTTGTCACTTCCTAAAGGTAAACCCTGGCCCTTCTATTGCTTACTGTTTCTTTATGAAAGTTGCTTACCTCCCTGTGCCTCAATTCCTTCATCTACAAAAGAAAATAGCAATAATATGGACTTCACAAAATTGCTAATACTCAAATGAGTTGATATATGCTTAAGTAAATTAGAAGAGTGTCAACAAAAACATTCAACGAGTATTTGTTATTATTTTATCACTATAGTAGTTCCAGGTTAGTTTTTTTTTAACTTGGTTGGTTTCTAGAGTTACCAGAGTATCTTTAATAACCATTTTTGCTTCTTTTTAAATGCATTATTAGTTGATTTATATATACTTGATTTGAATTTCAAATCCACTTCTTAACAAATAAACCTAAGTGAATTAATTTAAGGTAAGATTGAAAGTATAACAATAACAGTTCAAAAAGAGTCAGATTTTAAACATTGAAAGTGCCATACAAATTCCAAAAGGTTATCTCCATTTCCTCGTTCTCTTTCCAGTTCCTACCCAAGTATATGCCTATTTCAGGTAGCCTTATCCTTCCCAGAAAAAAATAACACTTTACAGAACTTTAAAACACTTCAGTCAGAGCAGATTTCAGGTGGGCACAGTGATGCAAGCCTGTAATTCCACTACATAAGAGATCAAGACTAGCCTATCTATGTCTAGAGTGATTCCAGACACATACGCACACATAAATTCACCTTTCACACTAAAAATCTGAGACAGAAGTGTAATGAAAAAAGCAGGGTATCAGGCAATGCAGATCTGGAGTGAAAACCTTGCTTTTACTCACCAGCTGTTTCACTCTAGGAATGTTTACTCAGTCTAACTTTTGTAACTCAACTGGAAAGCACAGCTGCTACCCATCATGCACGGTTGATGGAGAAAAGTGGGTATATGCTTTGTAAAGCATCAGCAGTAATGGAGCAGTCCACAGCTGTGGATAAAGATGTGCACAGATCATACGTATGCCTCAGAATCATGTCAGTTGAGCATAGATGAAGGCAGAAATTCATTGAGGAGAAAAACGATGGGATAAACTAAACGAAGGTGTTTGAATAGCTATTTGTGGAAATAATCGATGATATAATTCAGTCTTTAAATATTCTTGATACTCTTGTACTCTGATCTCTAAAGTTACTAAATAAAATATAGTTTTGAGGGGTTGAAGAGATACCTCCATGGATAAGAGCACTGGCTGCTCTTCCAGAAGACCTGGGTTCAATTCCCCACACCCACAATGAAGTTCACAACTATCTCTAACTCCAGTTCCAGCAGGGATCTGACACCCTCACACCTATGCCCATAAAATAAAATTAAATTATTTGTTGAAGAATTAATTTCTTTTTATTGAATATTTTATGTATTTACATTTCAAATGTTATCATCCCCTTTCCTGGTTCCCACTCTCCCATCCCCCTCCCCCTGCTTCTATGAGGATGCTCCCCCTCCCACCCACCCACTCCCGCATCACTACCCTAGCATTCCCCTACACTGGGGAAAAGAGCCTTCACAGGATCAAGGGCTTCTCCTCCTATTGATGCCCGACAGGGCCATCCTCTGCTACATATGCAGCTGGAGCCATGGGTCTGTCCATGTATTGTCTTTGAGTAGTGGTTTAGTCCCTGGGAGCTCTGGTGGTGTCTGGTTGATGAAAGCCAGCATTTACAATTTTCTTATCAAACCCCCTCATTACAGATGGGCAGATGGTGATTAGGATGTGATTAGAGGTAGTCCATAAAATTTCACAAAAGTTCCCTATTATCAGCTAAGAAGGAATGTATTATGACAAAACTAAATAGGAAATTATCTGTTTGCTTGGTTTGTGTAAATACCTGAGATTTATTCCAGTGAGACAAGTAAGCCAAAAGAATAAAATTAAAAAGGCAGAAGGCCATGCTATTATAAATGTTGTTAAAATAGTTGATAAAAGCTATTCACTTGACGGTCATTGCAACACACTGAGAAAAAATCCCTAAACCCATATTTAGGCATAAATGATAGCAAGTGAACGCCCTAGCAAAGATGCGACACCATTGCACAACGCACAAGTCCTGCATATCACTGCGTCCTACACAGCCTATACACCCAGGACTGAGCTTTGCTTGATAACGGCGCTCTGACTCTTCTACCCCTAAACAAGAAGTCCTCAGCTTGGTACTTAAAGCTAAACCTTAGATCTCTGAATATTTTTTAAACAAACAATCCAGGACATGAATTTTTTCCAGAATTCTTCTTTTCAAAATTTACAAGATCTTTTCAGTCAATACATAAGATAGGGCACATATTGTCAAGAATAACTTGTCAAAGTGAATATGAAATGTGCTTCTCAAAATATCATTTACACATTTACCAGATGGTAAAATAAACATGTAAATTGTTATCAAGTATATACCAACTTTGTATTAAAATTTTACACACCACAGGAAGGGTGTAAAAATTATCACATATTGTATTACTTGTTCACTTAATAGTTTATTAGCATCTCATAAATATTTTCTTTAAGAAAATATTATTTAAATGGTCAGAGAATTCATATGCTGCTAGTCAGAACCATATTAAGTTATGAAAATCCAAAAAAATAAAAAATAATCTTTTTGCCTAACTAGTTAAGTGTGAAAGAACACTGAAAATAAAGTAAAATGGATTCATAAGTGAATAGTTAATAGCTTTATGAGATCCAGGATTATAAAGGTAATTAGAACACAGCATGGTGGGCAAGCATTTCATCTTAGCACTAGGGATGCAGGTACAGGATGCAGAAGCAAGCATAATCTCTGAGTTCAGGCCATCCCAGGCTATGTATGTAGAGAGACATACAAACTTATATTAACCATTACCCAGAACATTCAAGGGTATAGAGAGCCCTATTGGTGACAACTACTACACTAACTCCAATAGTAAGTCTCAACAAAAACATAAATATTAAATCTGTTAGTTTTCAATCTTTTTAAGTTTCTATCTTTTTGAACCTAGACTTATACTTCTAAGGTTTGAACACCAATAGGAACACATGGCTCCTTCGACCTTCAAGTTCAATAACAATTTTTTTCTTCCATTTTTATTAAATTGGGTATTTCTTATTTATACTTCAAATGCTACTCCCTTTCCCGGTTTCCAGGCCAACATCCCCCTAACCCCTCCCCCTCCCCTTCTATATGGGTGTTTCCCTCCCCATCCTCCCCCCATTACTGCCCCCCCAACAATCCCATACACTGGGGTAACCATTTTTAAGGAGTTGTTTTTATTTGTGTGTGTGTGTGTTTGTGCATGCGCGCGTGCACGCGTGCACACGCATGGGTTCAAGTGCACGTGCACATGCCTGTGTGTGTATGTGCATGTCTGCCACATGTGTGCAGATGCCTACAAAAGTGAAAAGGTGTCCCGGGATCTGGCATCACATACACACACAGTGTATATGAGTTACCTGATGTGGTTGCTAAGGAGTACTCCAGTCCTTCAGAAGAAGCACAGCCCTCTGAGCTGCTGAGCCATCTCCCCTACCCCTCAAAAGTAATATATAATGCATAGGACCAGCATTAGTATCATTATTCATTTGTCACATGTCATTCCATAGTGGACAGATCTATCAGAAACATGATCATAAAAGAATGGTATTTTAAAAACAAACTGAGGCAGAACGTCTGAGAATCACCATTTATCTCTTATCTCAGAATGAATACTTCAGTTCAGGAAAACCTAACAGTCAGCAGACCCAAAGCTTCTAGTGCATGTGAAACTTCTTTGAAGTCACATGGTTTTAATCCATAGAAGTCAGACATGGTGGCATATACCCATAATCCCAGTACTTGAAAGGTAGAGGCAGAAGGATTAGAAATTCAAGGCCAGATTTGGATACAGACCAAGCTTAAGACCGATGTTGGCTGCTTACGATCCCATCTCCTTTTTTTCATAAACAATGTGTGAATCATGACAAACCCAAGTGGTTTGCAAGCCACAGAGTAACTGTGTTTGCTATTATGTTTGCCAGCCCATATAAAATCAATGAAGTATATGTATATCGACAAATGAAAGTAAAGGTCTAGAGGGCTAATATCCAATATATACCAAGAACTCAAGAAGTTAGACTCTAGAGAACCAAATAACTCTATTAAAAATGGGGAACAGAGCTAAATAAAGAATTCTAAGATGAGGAATATTGGATGGCTGAGAAGCACCTAAAGAAATGTTTAACATTCTTAGTCATCTGGGAAATGCAAATCAAAACAACCCTGAGATTCCACCTCACACCAGTCAGAATGGCTAAATCAAAAACTCAGGTGACAACAGATGCTGGTAAGGATGTGGAGAAAGAAGAACACTTCTCCATTGTTGGTGGGATTGCAAGCTGATACAACCCCTCTGGAAATCAGTCTGGAGGTTCATTAGAAAATTGGACATTGCACTACCTGAGGATCCAGCTATACCTCTCCTGGGCATATACCCAAAAGATGCTCCAATATACAACAAAGAAACATGCTCCACTATGTTCATAGCAGCCTTATTTATAATAGCCAGAAGCTGGAAAGAACCCAGATGCCCTTCAACAGAGGAATGGATACAGAAAATGTGGAACATCTACACAATGGAGTACTTACTACTCAGCTATTAAAATAATGACTCCATGAAATTCATAGGCAAATGGATGGAACTGGAAAATATCATCCTGAGTGAGGTAACCCAATCACAGAAAAACACACATGGTATGCACTCATTGATAAGTGGATATTAGCCCAAAACCTCAAATTACCCAAGATACAACCCACAGACCACATGACGCTCAAGAGGAACAACCAAAGTGAGGATGCTTCAGTCCTTCCTAAAAGGGGGAACAAGAATATTCACAGGAAGGGATATGGAGGCAAAGTTTGGAGCAGAGAATGAAGAAACGGCCATTCAGAGCCTGCCCCACATGTGGCCCATATACATAAGCCACCAAAACTAGAAAATATTAATGAAACTAAGAAGTGCATGCTGATAAGAGCCTGATGTAGCTGTCTCCTCATGTCAAATACAGAGGTGAATGCTAGCAGCAAATCACTGAACTGAGAACAGGATCCCAGTTGGAGGAATTAGAGAAAGGACTGGAAGAGCTGAAGGGGCTTGCAACCCCATAAGAACAACAATGCCAACCAACCAGAGCTCCCAGGGACTAAACCACTATCCTGAGACTACACATGGACTGACCCATGGCCCCAGCTGTCTATGTAGCAGAGGATGGTCTTGTTGGGCACCAATGTAAGGAGAAGGCTGCCAAGGCTGAACCCTCCAGTGTAGGGGAATGTCATGGGGGGGGGGGGGCAGGTAAAAAGGGTGGTTGGTTGGGGAGGGCAACACCCTAATAGAAGAAGGGGAAGGGGTGGGATAGGGGGGTTATGTCCAGGAAACGGGGAAAGGGAATAACACTTGAAATGTAAATTTAAAAAATCCAATTAAAAAAAAAGAAAAAAGAAAAAGAAAGTAAAGTTCTCTTCAGCAAATAAAACCTTGTGCCTTTTGAATTTTGTACATTAAACCCAGTAATCACTACCGTCCTAGGAATAAACTGATCCATTAGGCAGTATGGAGGTTTTCATCTAGTGTCTTCTATGGCAGAGCACCTGAAGAACACGTCTGTGCACTGTATTCTCAGTAACAGTGATGGTGTTGGTAGAACCAACATAAGGAGGCACTGGAGAAACAGTGAGAAAGTCAGTGAGCAGGAAACCAGAGTTTTACCCTGGGTCAACAGAACAGGTTCATATTTATTTATTTCATATCTGCATGCCAGTGCATCCTGATATAATGAAAACATTTCACAAGATTCAAGAATCCTATTCTTATTGGAAATGATACACAGAAAATTCATGACATTTTATAGTGCCTCTTTACTTTTTAATATATCTTCAGAATGAATTGTTCTCTGTTCAGCTGCAACTTGAGAAATAATACAATATGTAGTAACAGAAAATAATGGATATATTAAAGTTTAAAAAGTAACATTCATAGGCAAATGGATGGAACTAGAAAATATCATCCTGAGTGAGGTAACCCAATCACAGAAAAACACACATGGTATGCACTCATTGATAAGTGGATATTAGCCCAAATGCTCGAATTACCCAAAATGCCATGCATGGACCACATGAAACTCAAGAAGGATGGCCAAAATGCGGATGCTTCACTCCTTCTTTAAAAGGGGAACAAAAATATACATAGGAGGGGATATGGTGACAAAGTTTAGAGCAGAGACTGAAGGAACGGCCATTCAGAGCTTGCCCCACATGTGGCCCATACATATACAGTCACCAAAACTAGATAACATGGATGAAGCTAAGAAGTGCATGCTGACAGGAACCAGATATAGATCTCTCCTGAGAGACACAACCAGAGCATGTCAAATACAGAGGCAAAACCACTGAACTGAGAATGGGACTCCCATTGGAGGAATTAGAGAAAGAGCTTGAAGGGGCTTGCAACCCCATAAGAACAACAATGCCAACCAACCAGAGCTTCCAGGGACTAAGCCACTATCCAAAGACTATACATGAACTGACCCTGGGCTCCAACTGTATATGTAGCAGTGAATAGCCTTGTTGGGGCACCGGTGGAAGGGGAAGCCCTTGGTCCTGCCAAGATTGGACCTCCAATGTAGAGAATTGTTGGGGGGCTGTAGAGGGGGGATGGATGGGGAGGGGAACATCCTTATAGAAGAAGAGGGGAGGGGTTAGGGGGCTGATGGACAGGAAACCAGGACAGGGAATAACATTTGAAATGTAAATAAGAAATACCCAAGTTAATAAAAATGGGGAAAAATGAAATGGGGGTGGGGTATAAAGATTCAGGCAAGAGAACTGCAAGACCAAGGCTGGCCTAGGTTAAGTAGCAATAAACTGTCTCACAAAATAAAAAATAAAAGCAAAACATGTAATTAACAAGTTATAATTATTTATGGCAATGTAACAGTTTGCTTACAAACTGAAAGGACAACGTGATGAGCTAACTTATGATGCCTTTTGATCAGTATATTATACCTCAGTCAGAAATTTCTGAATGAACGGTTTGCTACTCCTTTCTCTTCTACGTTGGTCATGTGTTCTCTAATAGGTTGTTAGATAATTTAATAATAGCATTTGGTGTTTTTGTTTTGGTTTGGTTTGGGTGTTTTGGTTTTTTGAGACAGGGTCCCACTCTAGTTCTAACTGGCTGTCCTGGAACTCACTATGAGAACCAGGCTGGCCTCAAACTTACAGAGACCCTCATGCCTCTGCCTCCCAAGTGCTGGGATTAAAGGTGTGCACCACCATGCCCAGCTCAGCATTTGTATACTATATTCCAATGTGCAAAATGCTCTCATACATGAACCTTACTAATATAATAAATGCTCATTTATTAATAAAAATTACATTCTTTCTATATTCTACCTTCAGTTTTTTCATTTTTTTCAATGAAAATAATATACATTCCTCCCAATTCCTTTTTAAACGTGTATGAGTGCATTGTGGTACTCACAGAAGCTAGAAGAGGTCATCATGTCTCCTGGAACTGCAGTTACAGGCAGTTGTGAGCTGCCGAGTGGATGCTGGGCACTGAACCTAGGTCCTCTATAAGAAAGAGGAGCAAGTGCTCTTAACTGTTAAGTCATCTCTCCAGCCCCATTCTTCCCAAATTCTTCAGAAAAACTGTCAGTCTAGAAAGGCATCTCACCTTATTCCTTAATGTTTTTCCTCATGCTATCCCATTCCAAGATTACAAATTCCCAGTTATATGTTCCCTAGTTAGTAGATACCTCCCAATTTTAGATGCCAATTTCTAAATTTATCAATACTATAAAAATTTTAATTATGTCAAGACTGACATAACTGGAACTGATAAGAAAATGGAGAAGCAAATCTTCATATATTTAGAGAGTAAGTACAAATTTTGTATAGCTTATAAATAAAATACTTTTAGAACTTTATTCTATTGATACAAGAAAATATGGATAAATATATAAAATATAGCTTTCACAGTAGAAAAACCTAGCAATAACTACAATTCATAAAGAGCTGGCTATATCAGCTATGATTTCTCCACACAACAAAATGTAAAGGTATTAAAAGAATAAAATAGTGTGTACTGGATGGAAATGCAGCCTAAGTATATTAAGTAGGAAATATAAATTGTATACTAATACACATTGTTTCTTACAGTATATACTAGAAGTCATTCAAGCTTATGGATGATTCCTATTGGTCATAGTCCAATTGTTCAGTGATGGGATAAAATCCAGGACCTTGTTAATCCTGAGCCAGAGTACAGAAGTTCCCAAGCATGTCTAATAATCCAGGGCCTTGTTAATCCTGAGCCAGAGTACAGAAGTTCCCAAGCATGTCTAATAATCCAGGACCTTGTTAATCCTAAACCAGAGTACAGAAGTTCCCAAGCATGTCTAATAATCCAGGACCTTGTTAACCCTGAGCCAGAGTACAGAAGTTCCCAAGCATGTCTAATAATCCAGGACCTTGTTAATCCTGAGCCAGTGTACAGAAGTTCCCAAGCATGTCTAATAATCCAGGACCTTGTTAATCCTGAGCCACAGTACAGAAGTTCCCAAGCATGTCTAATAATCCAGGACCTTGTTAATCCTGAGCCAGAGTACAGAAGTTCCCAAGCATGTCTAATAATCCAGGACCTTGTTAATCCTAAACCAGAGTACAGAAGTTCCCAAGCATGTCTAAATTACCTTCTGTCTGCCTCCTGACACATTCTGTTTCCCAAGCATCAACATTTCTTTTTCTTTTTCTGTTTTTCTTAATTATGTGTTTGTGTGTAGGGGTAGGTGCTGTGCCTATGGAGACCATGGGGGCATCTGATCCCCTGGAACTGATTCAAAGGTAGTTGTGAGTCACAGAGTGGGTGTTGGAAACTGAACCTTTCCCCTAGAAGAGCAGCCAGTGACCTTAACTGCTTAGCCCTTTCTCTAGCCTCTCACACCATTGTCTTCTCCATCTTCCTGACCTCACTAACGATTATTTTTCTATCCAAGTGTCTCTCCATGTTCTGAACTTTTTGTGTAAGTCCAGCCTCATCAAAGCCATCATGATTCCTTCACCTGGATATAATTATACCAGGTCCTATACTCTCAAGGATTTTACTCCTATTCTTCTTCTAGAACTTACCACTTAACTATTTTCTATCATGTAGATCGATGTTTTCAGAAGCCACAGAAAACATGCATTCAACTCATGCTCCAGTTTCCAGTGTCTTACGTATGCCTCAATCATAGCAGTCAGCAAAGGCTCACTAAATTAAATAGTAATTAAACATACATAAGAAGTTCTTGCTGTTTCAGTTTATATTGAATAGGAAATAAATATCCAGGTTTTTGTCTTTCTGTAAAGAGATGCTACTTTTTGACAAAAAAAAAAAAAAAAACAACAACAACAAAAAACAAAAAAACAAAAAAACAAACCAAAAAAAAAAAAAAACCACCACAATGAAAGGAAGAAAGTTCATGTCATCTACAATAAGCCTCACTGGAGTGCCGCACTACTACCATCACCTGCATGAAGGAAAAAAATGGATGCAATATTGCCTATTATTACTCCTCCCTCAGTGAGTAAGTAGCCCATAATGGGGAAAAGAGCCAGCGGGACGTTTAGTTTGAAGTCTAGCCAAGAGAGCCTTTGCCTAATAGCAGAGAAATTCTGAGGTTTGGTTCAAGTATTTGCATATTAAACAGTACACCTTAGTGAGACATACTCATTAGGATATCTAAGGAAACGATCGGCAGTGTTGCTTTTGGTTTGCCAAGAACAAACTAAAACCTTTTCATTTAATTATAGTTTAAACTGCAAAAAGAGCAAGCATAAATAAAACCCATTAGTCCAAAGATTTTATTTTAGAAATATTGTATCTTCTCTCTTGCCAAATTGCATTCACTAATAAACAGATTTCATTTTTACCATAATTTCCCTTTTTTATTAACAAGTGAAACTAAGAAATAAAATAATCAAAAGATTGGCAGATGGAAACAAGTGAGAAGCAATGTATACAGATAATCAAAAACAGGAAATGCCTCAGTAATAAAAACTTAACTATTTTTCTAGGAATAAGACTAAGTGAACAAACAAAAGAAGTATAATTTATACAAAGTTTAATGGTCTTACATTATTCTAACATAATTTTGAAAGGATAGATATAATATGATTAGAATAATGAACCATAATTTCAAAAAATAGAACCCAAAATAAGGAATAAACTAAAAGCTGTGCATTTGTTCTAATCCTTTTACCATTTTTCAATCTGGGAACACATCTAAATTTAGGAGTGAGCTATAATAAGCTATGGTCACATGACTGCCTAGTTTCTTGAGCATTAATAAATACTTAATTCCAGCACAGATGACATACTGCATTTGAGAAAAGCAAATCATAGAAATAAGAACCTCAGAAATAAGAATCAATAAGTTTAATTTTTCTTCTTGTTCATCCTCTTAGTTTTAAGTCCTAGAAGCTGCAGATTTGCAAACACAGCAGAAGCTCAGTTGAGCATGACAAAAATCAAGTAGGGTATGTGTTGCACTCCTGCAATCCTAGCACTTGGCATTCAGAAGCAATAAATGGGGAGCTCAAGACTATCTTGGGCTACACAGCATGGCCATGGAAAAAAGTTACACACACGCACACACACACACACACACACACACACACACTCATGAACACACACAGGCATGCACACATGCACACAGGTACACACACACACACACACACACACACACACACACACACACACACACACTCACACCTAACCAAGCCCTTTTTTTTAGCCTTCGGATTTTAGGCATTTTGAGTCCGACAGCTGGTAAGGCTTTATAAGCTACATTATATTTCTCAGCAAAAGAACCGGCCTTATTTCATCCTGTAGTTTTAATTCTTCCATATACAAATAGTATACAAAACACAAAAGTACATAAAATAGACTTTTTCCTAGGAATAATAATATTGAATAGCCCTCTGAACTTTAGGGGATTCTGAATCTGAATAAATAAAAATGCAAGTTTCTATGATATTTGTATAATGAATATATATTGAAAATATATTGAATAAAACTTCTCAAATATGTAAGTTACTGTTTGTTTGCTGAGTGATGTGACCATTAAAAGTAAATGACTTGGGAGGATACTGGGAACTATGAAGCCATCTGAATAACTAAACAGCGTTGCATCTGGCTTGTGCTGATAAGAAGAAATTACTCTATCTGGCATATTTAGACATCAGATGCCAAGTAGAAAATACTTCCAGAATGTTCTCAATTTCATTTTCCAGGTAAAGGTTACTCCCCAGCTGATGTAGAGTCCCCGAGACAGTATTTCCCACTCCTCTCTCACACAGAGCTGAAGAGAGAAGAATGTACCTACACAAGAAGTGAGGAACCTGTACTTCAGAACGCTGTTCCCAAGTCAAGCAACGAAACTGCCTCCTCTAAAAGATGGCCACACTGATACAGGATTTTTAAAAATGAAACTGGGCTAGAGAGGTGGGCCAGTGGAAACATACTTATTGCCCTCACAGAAGACCTGGGTTCAATTCCCTGCACCTATATGGTAGCTCATAACCCCCTGTAATTCCAGTTCCAGAGGATCCAACCTCCCTCTTCTGACTTTCAAGAGTACCAGACCCTCACAAGACACATACATACAGGAAAAACAGTCATGCACATAATATAATAAGTCTTTAAAATGCAGTTTTTAAACAAGAAAATAGTTATTTTAAGGACTATGGCGTATATCTCAGTGACAGAGCACTTGGCGAACATCTAAGAGGTTCTGAATTCAATAATCACACCATATGGAAAGAAAAGGTTTAGAGTCAATGATCTTCAATCTATGTGATCATTTTTACTTTTAATTACTATTACACTACTCTTTAGGTATGAGATTTATAATGGACAGGTACCATTTGCCACCATTAGTAGCTGAAAAATTAAAACAAAGCATTCAACCTTTCTTACTACTAAAAAAAAAAAATAGGTAAGACCCAGGGCACGCTAATACACACCTCTAATCACAAAGTACTAAAATTTATATAAAAAGATATAATACAAGAGAGAAGTAGGACATGCTTGACTGATCAAATTTTGTTACGTTGTCACAGAATACTTGTAAGAGAATCCTTATTTTTTCAAATGAAAAGCCACTATCCAAGAGAAGCATGAACTATGTTTTCTAGGTCATATCTAGAATCTTCTTTTTAATAACATCCAAGGTAAGTTTAAAATATTGAAACAAATTGAATGTGGTAAAGATAAATAATATTTTGGGAGACTTTGTGTGTTTCCATTTTTAAAACTTTGAAAGTCGCTCTGTAGCAGGAACTCTATCCTAGCTCATAAGATTTGAATTTGAACTCCATTAAGAAGCCAGATTATCATCAGCTGGCCAGTGGTGGCATACATCTTTAATTCCAGCACTCAGGAGGCAGAGGCAGGTGAGTCTCTGAATTTGAGACCAGCCTGGTCTACAGAGTGAGTTCCAGGACAGCCAGGGCTACACAGAGAAACCCTGTCTCAAAAAGACAACAAAAAAGAAAAGTCAAATAGCCACAAACAGATCAACTCATTAAACTGAAATGCATTTTAAAGATTTTATTTTACAAATGAAAATAGAATAGATCACTTTAAAGTGTCTTTTTTGTAGCTAGGCACAGTGGCACACATCTTTAATCACAAGAACTTGGAAAGTAAAGGCAGGCATATTTCTCTGTGAATTCAATTGATGTACACAGTGAATTCCAGGCCATCCAGAACTAGGTAGTAAGACACTAACAAACAATAACAATAAAATCTTGCTTGTGTTCACTGTTGTTACAAGCCACTCAGATACAAATTTCCTTGAACTCTATTTTTTAAAACCAATGAATATAAGTAACTTATATTCTATTTCTTTTTTTTTTTTTTTTTTGGGAGCTGGGGACTGAACCCAGGGCCTCTACCACTGAGCTAAATCCCCAACCCCGTAACTTATATTCTAAAAGTCCATAGCATCAACTTCAAATTTTCAGTTACATTATATGAATATTTCTTTAACATAGTAAGTTTTCACCAGCTTATTCAAATTATACTGTGTGAAAATTAAGCAATAATAAATTTAAAGACTTCTAATCCTTACTTGGAAGTAATTATTTTCACAAATACATTGTTAAAAATGTACTATATGATCTTTTAGGTGGGCATAGGATGTGAGTGTGTGTGTGTGTGTGTGTGTGTGTGTGTGTGTGCGCGCGCGCACACGTGCGCGTGCGTGTACACACACACACCATTTTATGACTATATAAAAATGGAGCAATAATGATGTGCATATTTTAAAATATATAGTATGTATAATTATACAGTCATGAAATCTCTTGCTTTTTGATGATGCATACATCTCATGTTGCTGCCTTAGAAGGGTTGAATTAACACAAAGGGAGAATTAACTTTTAAAGCCTCCACTTTCAGCCTCATCATATTGAACTTGAGGCAAGAATAAAAAGAACATGACTTTTATATCAGAAGCTTCCACAAGGAAGGCCAAATAGGGAAATGTAGAGTATAAATTAAACTATCAGAGTAAAAACATCATCAGGTAGATGAAGACAATGAGATGAAGAAGAATGTGAATAATAATGCTTTAAAAAATGAAAGCCATTTTTTTCAGCACCTGGACACCAAGGAAGAACTAGGTGGGGTGGGGGCAAGTGAAGGACTCTGCATAAGATCTTAGATTACCCTCTCCTAGAAGTCTCTTGAAGTCCACTACCACCAACCAATCCAACTGTCCTACATAGAGCTGTAAGATAAATAAAGAGGACTGTTTCTGTAAGAGAACAAGAGTACTACCAGATGTGCCTTCTCACGGCTCTGCTTCCACATCACTTGGGACACGACTAGCAAATTACCTTATGAAAGATGCATATATGTAGTTAAACACGTTGAAAAGTAAAGTTTTTTAGAAAATGAATTGATGAATGAAGGGGCAAGCAAACAAAACAGAGAAGGCCAGAAAAAAAAGTTAGCGGCAGAAAGTAAAGGAGTTACAAAATCTATGACATCAAGTCACAAAAGGGCTAATTATGGCCTAAAATAGCTAAGAAAATAAACTATATGGTAACAAGGCCATTGCCTTTAATCGAGAGTGCACTAGTGAACACAGTAAGGATTGTAGTAGTGTCCATACAAATGAGGAAGCCGAATTGAGAAAGATCAAAGAAAGCATTGACAGATGGATCTAAGAGATAAACGCAGTAGCTCACATAGCTAAGGATGTCCTGTACAAAAGGATCCAGACCAGTAATACACAAAACAGTAGCTAGTGCTTTCCCAAACACAAGGGGAAACCAGATCATAGAAAAGTGAATATCCAGATGAACTGAATACAGAGATGTATAGAAGAAAGGAAAAACATAATTTTAAAGTATGGGAGGGGCTAAATAAAAGGACCACTGCACGTAATACTTGTCTCCCATACTTTAAAATTGCTTTTGGGGAAAGTGTAAAAGTCTTAACCTTAAATAAGCAAGCTGTGAGTCAGGACAGAGTTTATAAAGACTCAGATTGAGGATGGTAGCAAAAAAAAAGTTGTTGGCAAGAGCTGCAACAAGGGCAAAATGGGTGTCAGAGAGGGAGCAGAGATGGAGGATGGAGAGCCACACTTGCTGAGGAAAAAGTCAGTATGTTTCTTTGACTTTCTCCACAGGAACAAAGCAGAATGTGAGCATAAGTCAAGAGAATGAATGTCAAAGGTGAATGAGCTGTAAGAATCATTAGCAATGTAGTCATTTTAAGGAATAGCAAATTAAAACAGGGATAGAAAAAGATTTTATTTGAACAAAATATGTAGCATTCTATGTTAAGTAAACCATGAAAGGATAAATTCTCATGAAACTATAATTCTCATTATAGTTTCTGTTTTCTCAAAAGAAGGCTTCTGGGCAGTAAACAGTGCTATTATTTGGTAAAACTGTATCCAAACTTTTAATTTTTCATTCAAACCCAGAAGTTATAAATGCACTAGCCACTTTGGAAACACTTTAATTAGAAATACTGCTTTGTCGTCCATAAATTTTTAATCTAGTTAGACATCTGAAATAACAGAAACATATATTATAACCGAACAGCCTCGAAAAATTAGTGTGCTGACTGCAGACAGCCTAAACTTCATCTACATAAGGCCCATGTATATTTTATTCATGGAAGTTCAAGAATATTAAGCTCCATATATATGTATATACATATATATGGTAGGTTCGTATTATAAACAGAGAGGTTAAATTTAGAATTCCACAAAGTAGCCTATAACTGACTGCATTTCAAAGAGGGTAGGTGACTTTACTCATTCATATTGTAGATACAATCAAGAAAAAGTGTTATCTCCTGTGCATAACAAGATATTCTGGAACTCTAGAAAGAATAACTTTTTGATGATAGAAGATTACAAATGTCTAAATGTTCGTGTGTGTGCTTATCATAGTGAAAGGAGCTATTTAAAAAGCACAACTAAAGTCTCTCTGAGATAATGGGGTTTTCTACAAACTTTCCAAGGCAGACTTACATGTGCCCACAAATGATGTGCCGTACAGTGTGCACTGGAGTGCAGTGTTCTACTTGTTTGCAATGGTTTTATTTTTCGACTAGTTTTTATCACACTTGGCATGAACAAGGGAACATGTGCTTTGCTAAATTTGAACTTTTAAGATGAAACTGAATTAACTGAGAACCAAAAAATTGCTTCTGAATTTTCCTAAGACTGAAATGCCTTTCTTTCATGGTAGGAATGGCAAAATAAATGACAAATACCTGCTGAAAGTTCAGATGTGAATTAGGAAGGCCCTGAAGTTTTAGAACAATGCTGTTGGCATTTTTTAAGACCTCTGAATGATAAGATTGGATTGAAATGGCTTTTCTCCTCATATAGTACACTTTTTCTAGGAGAAATACTCTATAGCAAAACCTAAAGGACCTAATGTAAGTAATAAATCTGATATAAGTAAAAAAAAGTTCTATTTTCAACCAGAAAGTTTAATTAATTTACTATTTCTTGAAACTTAGTATTCAGTCATCAAAACACAGGTCCAACTCTTACCTTGAAATTAATCCTGTACTTTTTTTTTCCTATTGGCATTACTTAGACTGGCTAAAACCAGGTCTTTCCAGAGATGCCTTCCCATCCTAATTCCCATCAGCCTCCTCATTAAAAAGGTGTGCCATGATGCAAAATACAAATGCTTCTCTGTATATACAATGAACACTCTGTCATGCAGATATTTTTAAAGACTTGAAATCCAAAACAATTTAAAAACAAAATTGAAGTAGAAAGTTCAGGGTATGCTTATAAGTAATCTGGTGACAAGTAACAGGTCAAACATCTGTGAAGAATCAGCTTGTGGTTCAGCATCATTGTACTAATAATGTCACAGCTAGTATATATATTAAATTAAATATTACCAGCAAGGGTCTTTTAAATGCCATGCTCCTAATACTAGATTATATATTTATTTCAGAGTTAGCTTAGTAAGAGGGGGAGCTATCAGCAGAAAGTCTATTAAGCCATATTTTCCCCCATTGGATTAATGGAACTATTCAAATCAAATTTTTCACGCCAAGCCTTGAACACCGCTGCAAAGCATACTGTGGGTGTAAAATACACGCAAGGCACACATAATCAGCTCAGATGAGACCAATGACTTATACACCATCAAGTTTACTTCACTGTGAAAGCGGTGGGGCTTTCTTTCAAGTGAATGGATTTCTCTAAGTGTGACAACCTAATACACAAGCCAAAGAGGGAAAACAAGACATACAACTCTCAAAACAGTCGATCTACACTAAGTATATAATGCAATGGCAATGGCTCTTGCCTGTTTTGTCTGTCTTCTCAGAGAGACTCTCATCTTCTTGATCTGGGAAAAGAAAGTCTAACTTCAATGACTTTAATAATTCACAAAGATTTGAAGTACTTAAAAGGTCCCATTTTAAAAAACTATTTCAGATTAGGCTACAATATTACTCATTTCAATATTAAAATTAGCCACACAGTTGCCACCATACTAAATTAAATACTTTAAAAGTTGAATCAGTTACTGACCTCAAAGTTTTATACTTCATACATAAGCTTATCTGTTGTTGCTATTTCTTTCAAGGGAATCTAGACAGGTTCGTTTTAACACAGGATCATGGGTTCTACTCTTTTTTTTCTATCCCTGTGACTGACTACCCAGACACATGTACACAAGGCGCTGCACTTGAGACCAAGTTCATTGTTTTCATAAAATCATTTATAAACATGCATTGTCGGAATATCATATAGTTTTCTCTTTAAGAATAAATATGGCCTCCATATATGACCTCCATTCAATCGAGCTTTGTTCCTAACCTGGATCTAAATGAGCCTTTAAAACCTCGCTGCTAAAAGAATAAATAATATCACCCCTCAAAACGTGAGTCACTTAAGAATTAAGAACTGTTAACAGTTGGATTTGTGAGGAAATATAACTTCAGTATTTAAGGATGTAAAGTTGTCCACATGCCCTAAGATCCTAACTGCTAATAGCTCCCGTTATTTGCTTTAAACACCACGAACAATGTGATTCGTGAAATAAATGCATAAGCTCCAGCAGATCAAACAATAATGATTAAAATGCTGTTAGAGGTTGAAGGCTATTGAGTACAGAGGCCTGGCTTTGCATCAGGCAAGAAGAGCCTGAGGTTGGAGGTGGTGATGCCCTGACCCTGCAGCATGACCCCAGGCTTTCCCTCCACCCATGTGCCCACTGTCTTGCAAGTTCGCTGAGCAGCTTGTTTAGGCCTGAGGCCTAAGGCTGGGCTCCACATGCGTGCCAGCCTGGTAGGCCCTCGGATCCCGCCGCCATCGCGGCCTCAGGCAGGCATCCGCTCGCGGGTTAGGCCTCAGGGCGGCGCCTCACGGCCCCAGCAGCTCTCCACGACCAGCGCAGGGCGAAGAGGTTGAAGGCCTGCAAGATGGGCGCGGGTGGCTACAGGCTGGAAGCGGGCGAAGGAAGGCCAAGGCAGTGCGCCCTTGCCTCTTTTCCTGCATTTCCTTGTGTAGAAACGCGCCATTGAGAACTGAGGGGACTGAGTTGACAGCTAGGGTCGGCCATCCCTCTCCGGCCATCCCTCTCCGGCCTCGACTTGGATGAGCCGCCTGGGGCGTGACCTGGGCCGCCCCCGGGGCCAACATTGCCTGTCCTCGGACCGGCGGCGTCTCAGCAGCCACAGTCCCCTCACTCCGCCGACACCCAGGCTCCTCCTGCAGAGGAGGAGAAGGGCTCGTGCTGTCAAGGGGACCAGAAAGCATACAGCCCCCGAGAGGAGCGCGTGGCTGCAGATTTACCTCACGCTGACTCAGTCCACACAGCAGATGGCGGAGCTGCGAGGGAAACGACCTCCCCGGTGTTTTTAAGCTTGCTAAGAGCAGCTAAGGCTCGTCTTTCAGCACGAGGCGCTTCGTTCCTGTGAAATCTCTCCTCGGAGGCTAAGGGCTTCGCTTACGCACTTGACACCACTCCCGGCCTCGCCCCGACCGGGCCGGGGAAGCGGCGGGGGTCGGCATGGAGGGGGACGCAGTCGGGGAGGCGCGCTCCCGCGAGTGGGCTTGGGGTCGGAGCGCGCTCGGCCAACCCGCGGCCACGCGCCCTGGAGCCCTGACCCCCGCGAGAGCGCGCTCGCGCACATGGCTGCACGTGCTGCTGCTGGGCCTGGGCGGGCAAGCGGGCAAGCGGGCGGACCGGCAGGCTGAGAGTGCAGCCCCGGGCGGGTGCGTGGTCACGGGAACACACTGCTCCACTCCTCTCCCTACACACACACACACCATACGCCGTGTTTGGTGTTTTTTTGGTCGTTCGTCTTTACTTCTTAGGTGAGGAGAGGGGAAAAGAAAAACAAAGGAAAAATCAGTCATCATTTTTTTCCCTCTCCGTGGCACACAAGACTCCACGGAACGCCGTCTAGCGGCAGGATTGTCCAGGGAAGGCAAGTCAGTGTAATCTCCCTCACGACTTTTCATGTTAATTGCAATTTTGAAGCTTCTTTACATCTGTCGCACCACAAAGGGGACACGGATGGTCTCTGGGTTCTGATAAGTTTACTTCTGTCACCCCAGGCCAATTGAGACTAACGGAGAAGGTTGAACCATTTATCTTGTCCCTTTCAGGAGTCACCCTCTCTTTGGAGACCAAAGTACAGAAGTCGCCTCTATGAGGTAAAGATAGACTTGAAAACTTTCTCATGTAATTCCTCATCGCCATTTGCTCTCAAGGGTGGGGACCTGACCTGGGTAAAACTGTGGCAAGAATCCCATTACAGAAGACACCGAGAAGGCGACCCCAAGCATCACCTCCAATCCCTAACCCAAAGCAAGTTTTTAACTCGGTTCTTTCGTGTATTGGTTCTGTGGGTCTTTCTCCACTGCACCGGAAACAATACTCTGAAACCTCCCTCTCCAGAAATGTAGGCCCTTCCAAGTTTGCATTTATAAAGATTCACCAGTCACCTCCAAGACCTCTTTGTAAAACCAAAATGTTCAGCATCTGCGGGCAACAGTTTATCTTGACTTGCCTTAAATTATACCCTACTCTAACCTGATGCCTCACAAACTACTGTATGAATTTTAAAGAAATCCTTAACTCCTCTGCAGACCCTCCTTTTCCTGTTATTCCCCCTCCGGAGAGAATGAGAACTAGGATAAAGACAGTTCATATATTTTCCTAGAGAAAACATACAGCAGTAAAGAGAACTACACTCATAGGGAATTGAATAACTGTAAATAAATAGGAAAAAAGTAATCCCTGGTGGTACTATGAAACAACAGGGGTGTGGGAAGTGGCTACTGTAAGACTGCCCAGAGCAGAAGGAAGAGGGGCTAGTCTTCTTAACCCTTAAAAGCCATAACCTATAATAATTCTTTGCAAACTGTAAACTGCTCTCAACACCATATTTAGCGTTTTACCAGATTTATTTTACTTGTTATACACAGACGATACAAACGAGCAGAAAACAAAACGATTCTCAGTGGAGTGTGTACTTGTATAAATTATTCAATTCACAGACAAAACAAAACAAATATAAAAATCACAACATTTGATTTACAGAAGAGCCAAAGTATACACACGTTTAGACCCTGAATTCCTATTAGGAAAAATCCCCCCATAGACTGGAATCTAGATTGAATATTGTGTATGATGCATATTTCACATTGATTTTAAAGTACAAAAAAAGTATAAGTTTGCTACACAACATTAGAAATCCTACTAATCTATTTCCAGGGGGATTAATGCTCCTTATCAAATATAACAAGACTTGGGGGGAATCAGTCTTACTTGCAATAATGCTAAGTGTTTTCCCAAGAAAGTCAAATTTCAGCTGTCTCTAAGTGGCGGGGGAATTGTTTTCAAACTAAAATGCAGTAAAATATACAACTCACACAATTCATCTTCACTAGACTACACTATAGTTACCAACAATTCAGTCATCTCTATCATTAGTAGATTATTCATTACAAAGATTTACAGCATAGAAAGGTGGAGTGGGGACTGAAAAGATAGTCGGAAACAGTTTATCAGCATATTTGGCACCTGCACAGACCAGTAGTGGATTTGGCACTTTGGGGAAAAACAAATAAGGCAAAATAATATTGCTGATGTGGAGCTATTCCATTCAGGAGGGAGGGAGGGAGGGACACATACAACTCCAGTTATGTCTGTGTGGCAAGCATGTCGCTTAATCGACTCGCCTAGGAACAGACGACTAGCTTTTATAGATGTTCAGGTGGATTCTCCTTAGCTATGCTGTGTGCACTGGGGCACATAGTGGTTACATCATGCAACGAACTGAGAAGTGAGAAAGCCACCACTATGAAGTGTTGTTTCGTGTTTCCAGAGCCTCTTAGAATATCTTTAATATCTCACAAGAAAACAAAGGGGGCGGGGGAAGAGAAAGAATGAGAGGAGAAAAAGAAAAGGAGAAAAAAAGGAAGGGTATAAAAAGTTAAGCGTGAACTGGTTTTGTGCCTTGACGATGAGAATAAAAACTAGCCATTCGTTACAATAAATTAACACTATATACAATCATTTCACAGGCTTTGTTCCACTAAAAGTATTAACATCCCTACCATCCATCCATCCATCCATCCACTCGGGTATAAGAAAGGACGCGCTGGGTGGGTGCAGGTTCTAGAGTCAACATCCTACGGTTAATAGGGAGGCCAAGACAAGGCGGGTCGGAATCGCTGACGCCTGGCAGGATTGCCCAGGTCTCCTAAAGTTGAAGAGTTTCATTCCAAGAGAAAGAAGGAGAGAGTGAGGGGGGACAAGGAGAGAGAAAAATAAAAAAGGGAGGATCATAACTTCATAGACGAAAAGTTGGAAAACCACAAGGTTTACAGCCAGGTTCAAGGTCGGTGCGCTAACTGCAGAGATGGCTGTGCAGAAAGAAAGAGAAAAAAAAAAGTTTTAAAATCATAGTGGGAGACCTGCACTTATCCCCGCAGACGGTCATCGAGCGTCAAGTGAAAGAGCGAGTGCGCAAGAGCGGGCCTGGGGAGGAGGACGTGGGGCCGAGCTGAGGAGGGGCCGGGGGCACGGGCGAGCGGGCTGGCGGCCTAGCTGTGCGAGTAGAAGCCATAGTAGCCGCCTATGTCCTTGGCGCAGTTCTTCTCGCAGTCCCGCTGGGCCAGCACCTCGCTCTTGAGTGGGGACGAGCTCTCGGACACCGGCGTGTCGGCCGGAGAGATCCGCCTCCGCTTGGCCTGCTCGTAAATCCCCGAGTCGCTCGAGTCGATGGACTTGATCGAGGAGGGCGTCTCGATCCAGCTGGAGTCGGACAGGTCCTTGGGCTTGGCGTCCTCGGCGGCGGGCGCCAGCGGAGAGCGCTCGGCCGCCAGGCCCTCGGCCTCCTCGCCTAAGTAGGGGTTGGCGCCCGCCATGCGCGCGGCGGCCGCAGCGCTGTTGGGCCAGCAGGGGAGCACGGAGCCCGACTTGGCGCCGCAGTACTGCGGAGGGCTGCGCGCGCCCCAGCCGGAAGGGTCGGCGTAGTAGCCGAGCGGGCGGCCCGTGCAGCCCGCGGCCTGCAGCGGCAGCGCCTTCACGCCCGCGGCCGCGTACGACAGCAGCGTGGCCGCGTTGCCGGCGAAGTCCGTGGCCGTATCGTAGGCCGAGGCCGCGAAGTCCAGCCGGTTGTTGGCCGGCGTCACGAACCAGCGCTGCGGCGACGGCGCGCCCGGGTCCTCGGCCTGTTGCGGGGACAGTAGCCCGTTGGTGTGCGGCACGCTGCGGTCCGTGCCAGGCCCGGGGCCCGCGCCGGCGCCCGGGTGGAAGCGGGCCTTGGCGTAGTTGCTCACGAATTGATCTTGCAGGAAAGAGCCGGCCATGGCGTAGCGAGCGCCGGGCACGATCTGAGAGCGCGGAGAGTCGTTGGGCGACGGGGTCAAGCGGTCCATGTCGCAGCCCGTGTAGATCCTGGGGGGGAGGGAGACAGAAAGAACCGAGGGGTGGTGCGGAGGTCCCTTTAGGGTCCTGGAGGGAAAGCCACCTCTAGTTTTTTGCCCACCCGCACACCGTCTAGCTGTAGGTTGCGCTTGCCATACTGGATGGGGATGGCAGAAGGTCACACACCCGCAAGTTGTCTGGCCTAAACTGCAAAGATACCAGTTCAACTGCTGGAACCTGAGCGGGACGCAAAAAGAAGAGTGGAGGTCTTCCATGGTCCCCTGTTCCCGCTAAATGCACCAGGACCAAGATGGGGCCTAAATACACTTAACCAGCATTGTGCTCACACTATGACAGAGTTATACAGGCATCAAGGTGCTATTTGCCCGTTGGGCCTTTCCTCTCTGATAAATTTCTGAGTGAAGTTTCTAAGCAAGTGACATACTCTCTCCACTCATTTAAGACCTCCTGGGTCCATTGAGTTCTTCAAACCATTCCTTTCCCTTTGGGGGGGGGGTAGTTTAAGAAATCCCCAGAGGGGAAATCAGCATGGGAAGGATGGGGACCTATATGTCCAGGTAATATCCTCAAAGGTGGACTTCCACTGACCTTCAGAGCCCCAGAGGATTGCTGCTGGAATCCTCTAAGGTACTTTTCGACTTTCCCTTATGTAAGCCCTTTAACTCCAGCCTCTACCAACGCAGGCAAACAAACTACTTCTTGGAAGAAATACTCATTGATCAATAAAATTCTTTAGAAAGAAGTGTGCTTTACTCTCATTTTTTTCCTACCCAGCTTTTGGCCCATTACTAGAAGAAAACGTGGAGGAGAAAGACCCTCTGGGGAAACTCTTGCAGCTATCACCCTAGATCCAACAGCCTAGCACTAACAATGGCTAACCCTTACAGAGTTTAGCTGCGCCTGACTGTTAGATAGAGATTGTTTACATGAGCACAGATAGATTTGTGTCGCTCACAGCAATCCCCTTAGGTGCTGTGTATGACTCTTACTTTCCTGAGGAGGAAACCGAGGCAGCGGAAAGTTCAAGAATTTGATCACTAATCAAGAGAGAATGTGTTTGGGGGAATTACTTTAGATAAAATAAACATTTATTAACAGGGCTAGGAGACCCCATTAGGGTTGGAGTTGGATAAGAGTTTCCTCCAACACATACACACATACCTCGCTCTTTAGCTCACACACAAGTGTTTGCATCTTTAATCAACACACTGTTTGAAAGAGTGCCTCAGTAGTGTCAGATCTTAACCCCAAGGGGGGAAAACCTCCCCAGGGTGTGGCCAAGCAACCTTCTAGGATCCTCTGAACTCTCATGCCCTCCCACCATTGCTCTCTGATCAAACAAGGCCCACATTACCAACCTTAAGGAGGAAAGAGATTGTTGAATTTACTCAACTTTCATTCCCCAGACCCAGGGATTACTTTTACACAGATCAGGAACTTGCATGGATTTAAGAAAGGAAGGGGCATATCCAACGGAAGGCAGCTACAGGAAGAGGGGTAGATGGGAGTAGCTATGGCTGCTCAGGTGCATTCTGTTTATCCCTCCCCCCAAAAAAATCCTCTCCTGAAACTTAGTTCCAGTTTCAAATTTTAAAAAGGGAGGGGGGAGGGAAACAATTAGCAAGGTACAAATGTCTTCTCTGTTTACCACCACAATATCCGTCAAAAGAAAGAAGCAGCCTAAAAAGATAGTTTAGATGCCTATCCAGGTCTCAGACCACTTAGGGTTACTGAATTGATTTGTGCAAAATAAATGCTATTTTATTTTAACAGAATTAAAAGTCCAGAACCTATACAGCTATCTTCCAGCATCCCAGGTCTCTCAGGCCTCGTTCTTTCCACTGTATTGGGCCCACCTTTTTCCTCGTATTTTAAGACTTGGAGTGGCAAAGTTTCAATGCAGAGAATTATATTCATGAGGTTGGGCTCCTTTGAACTGCCTTTGGGAGACACATAAGAAAGTTGGAGCTAGGAGATAGCACTGACTTTCTCAGTTGGACATCTTTGGAATGGGCTAAAGGGCTACCTGTCTCTTTCCCCAACACGTCTAATTTATTCCTAGTCAAAGACTTTAAGGCTTTAGCTCTATCCCAAAGCCAGAAAATTAAAGTACATATTTTTCCTTTATGTTTTCTAGTCATAAAAAAAGTAGGTGAATCGCGCAACCCCACTTCACATTTTGCTGTATGACACCATCTGAAAACTCTTAGGGACAATAAGTCCTGGGTGAAAATCCCACAATGAATCTAGAAAGCGTTCAGTTTACACCTCTGGCTGTCCCAGAGGACAGCCTTGCTCTGAAAAAGACCTAGAGATGGGTAAGGGGACCTGAAGAAAGGGAACCAACACATTTAATTAAACCACAGATGCAAAAAGTGAGATAAGACATTTTTCTTCTGAAGCTTAGAAATAAGAGGCAACCATAGCTCAGAGCTGCCCAGAGTCGGCAGTGACTGTAAGTTAAGTTCTGCCCACCAACGTGCCCAGCGAAGGCACATTTTCATTCAGTCCATAGTAAACGTCACAGGAAATGCTTCCACATAAAACTCAGAAATGGGTAAATAAAAGCCACATATGCCAAGAAGACTGTAACAACTGCCAGAGACCCATGCACTCTCAGGCAGAATTGCCCGGTTTAGACAGACGGCTAAGCTGAGCATCTGCAGCCACACGTACAGCATGCACTGGGGGGAACCAGGGCAGCTCCCCCAGCCAGCCAGCCAGCTAACACCAGAGGCCACCATAACTTTGGAATTTGAAAGAAAGCTACAGATGAGTACAGGAAACTTTTAACCAAAATCACACAAATACCAAGCCATGAGGTCACCAAAGGGCGAACCAACAAAATAAGGAAGGGAAGATCACCAACAATTTTCTCACTCACTTCGACTTTCGAAATCCTTAAACACAACAATACACCCTAAGCTAATGGCCAATTTAGCAGCTATCTGAGGAAGAAAAAAATAAACATGTAAAACTACTTACGTGTCATAGTTATCTCGAAATCCTTTTGCAAAGGGGTTATGATCTATTTTTAGTTGTGTAATCTGCAAAAAAAAAACAGAAGAGTGATTGTGACCTCATCTTCTACATTAGAAGGTGTGTGTTTGAAAATATATCATCTGCTGTTTGGCAGGGGCTTGGGCCTACTGAGTCATTAAATAGCAAAGTTCTCTAACAAAATTTTAAGAGACTAGCAGGAAAGGAAAGTGATAAAGTATTCGGAATGTTATAAGAACCAGGTTTAAATTGATAATACCTAAAAGGCATTTCAGTTAGCACTCCTGTGTGCTATGATTTAATTCAAATAGTCATTCCAAAAACCCTTAAAAACTTTAACTCATTACTGTCTTCAAGAGTTTGACCAGAGATTTTTTTTAATGAGCTAATTCTGATTCTCAACACACACACACACACACACACACACACACACACACACACACAGGCAAACAAGCAAACAAACAAAAACTGTAAGCTGCATCTTAAAATTAGATTGATATGAAATAATTATTTCATTTCTGAAATAATTTTCACTTACTTGACAAAACATAGAAACACAGAACTTTTGTACCTCTAAAGTCACAACAGCTACTAAAATCAGCTTTTGCAAATACTTCGAAAGTTCATGTGCTAGGAAAGTCCATCAGTCCCTATAATTTTATTTTATTGGCCTTCGCACATTTCATGTCTACGAATGTGTCTGTGTGCACTCTGTTTTCTGTGTCGAACTCTCAGAACAGTAGTATCTGTTCATTTTAGCCACCAGTTCTGAGATTTTAGAAACATATTATTCTAGATTTCATAGCTTGCTAATGGAATTCACGGGGTAGATCTGCCTGTTTGTTGAGAGAGAGAGAGAAAAAAGACATTTTTTTTCTTTGAAAGGAAGAAAATGCACGTTTTAACGTATTCTAGTTTAAGGACCAAACTAAGGCTCCAAAAGCATTGGTCCTAGAAAGAGGTATCCAAAACTCAGCTGGGCCGGTCGATACCTTAGACCTGGAGGCAAGCAGGCAGAGCTTTTCCCACCAGCTTGGTATCTGGAGGAAGGGCCTAGCAGGCCCCTAGCCCTACCCTAAATCGTGCTGTAGGGCCAGCTGTGGCCCAGGTTAGTCCGCGCAGAGTGGACTAAGGACTATGGAGATACCACTCGCCCCGTGCCCAGCCCCGAGCTTCCTTACATCGGTGTTCTGATAGGCGGTGACAGCGATGAACTGAGTCTCTGGGAAAGTGAACGTCTGGACGCGGCCTGGCTGGCTGGTGTCCTCTGTGCCGTCCTCATTCACTTCCACCACGTGCAGACGGGGCTGGTACTTGTGCAGGGACTGTAAAACCACCATCTGTCCGGCGAAGAGAAAGGAGAGCGAGCGCTGTTACCGCGCCTGTTCGCACCAGCCCGCACCAGCCCCGGGGCTCGCTCTGGGCCAGGCTGAGCCAACTGGAGGCCGCTGCTCCAAACTGGCTGTGGGACTCGCCTCCTGGTGACAGGGTAGCCAGGATACCCTGGCCCAGGTACCTTTGGAAGCCAGGATCCTCCGGGCACTGAGGATAATGAAGCCCGAAAGACAATCCTTTCCCCTGGTCCTCCTTAGAAGAGGAACAAAGATTTTTCACAACCTACAAATCTCAACTCTGTTTCCTTTCGAAATCAACCAGTATTTGCTTCTGGAAAGGTGAATTCCAGAAAAAAGTCAGATAGGAGGCAAAGAGAACAACTTTATGGGTTAAATATAATTTGGGGAGGCAGAATTGTGACATTTGAAGTCTTCATTGATCGAAATAAATTCTACCGTGTTTCTTTGCTGCTGTAAACTAAAGAAGGGTGTGTGTTACAGAGAGAGAGAGAGAGAGAGAGAGAGAGAGAGAGAGAGAGAGAGAGACTGACCTGCCCATTGTTGTTTGATGCTCCCTTGTTGTTGGTAAGTTTTAATTTTCCAAACGAGATTTCTTGCCGCATCCAGTGAGCCCCAGTGTTGGGGGAATCCGGATGCATATAGACCCGGTTTCCTTAATAAAGAAATAGCTTGTTTACATATGCTGCTCTGGGCACTGCCCAGTCCCAACTCCTTAATACACGAAACACTCACACACACACACACACACACACACACACACATACACACACACACACACCTCACTTCACAATGAAACCCATTACCTGTTTTTTTTTTTGGAGGGGGGCATACTTTCTTCTCTTAACTGGAGATTATTAAAATAGCTTTACTGTCCAGTCCCAACTCTGTACCACATCACACACACACACACACACACACACACACACACACACACACACACACACACCTTCACAGAGAGGACCATTAGCTGGGCTTCTTTTTTTTTTTTTTTTTAAGCCGCGATTTCTTCCCATTAACTGGGAATGATTAAAATAGCTTTTGCATAATCCTCCCCTTTCTTGCCGCTCAGTCTGTCCCCTGTCCCTCTCTTCTTTAGGAAGTCATTGGCCGACCGTTTTAAAAAGTCGCTCGAGCCAGTCCACAAAAGGCTTTAATTAATCATTCTCACCTAAATAAGTGTCAAGAAAACGTGTTAATTGGAAGGACTTGCCTTGCACATTGGTGTCCGCTTTGCCACAAGGAACCCATTTGCCTCCTTGAAACCTCCAGTGATTGGGATCCGCCAAAATCACATCCACAAAAATATTGTAATGAGCGGTGGGATCGAGACCAGAAATGTTAAAACTCAAAAAGGGAAACATGCGCCTGTTTGAATTAAAAAGAGAGAGAAAGCAAGGGGGAAAAAAAGAAAATAAATGTTAAAGATTAAATGCTGCAAGAAGCGGGGCGCCAGAAAGCTAAGCAAAACTTGTCCTCGCCGCGTGTCTGAACGAATGTTTGCTGATCTAGAAAGGGAGAGTGGGAGAAGGGAAGATGTAGGACCGAAGTCGGGGAGAGCACCGAGCGCTCTGGAGTTGGGGGACGGATTGCTCGGTAGAGAGCCGGGTTGGCGGCCTGCTTCTCCACCTGTCGGCACAGGCCAGCTTCGATGAGTTGCTCTGAAAGCCTGTTAGCGGCCACGGCTCTTCGTCTTGCTCCAGCCACCGACTGGTTCTCCGACCGCATTGGCACAGCAGGCTCCCCGCCACCAAACATCACCACGGTGGTTATTATCCCTTCCACTTTCCCCTTTTCCAAAACCAGCCAACTCCAGGGCGCACCCGAGCGCCTTTCCACTCCGCTCCCCGACCCCACATAGTCGCTGCCCGGCGGTCACAACTTGGGTGCGTTCGCCCAGGGTCACGCCTGGAACAGCGGCAGCCAAGAAAAGTAGCATTACCTTCCCTGTTTAGTGATGATCATCTCCGTTTGATGCCGATGAAATTTCAGCCAAAGTGGCCTGTTGCACAGGTATACCTGCGCCTTGCCGGGCACCAACCCGGGCTGGGTGGAGGAGAACTGGTAGAATGGGGCTCCTTGGTAGGAGTGGCCGTACTGCTGTGGGTAGGGGTAGCCGGCGGTGGGGTAGCCCTGCGGCGAAGAGTTGGACAGCAGGCTGTTGTAAGCTCCGTTGGTGATGACCGGGTGGTGGGCCATGTAGCGACTGGGGCTGCCGATGGAGAAGGCGGGATGCGCCGGTCCGTGCTGGCCGGGGTACGGGAACATGGCACTGGGAGCGGTGGCCGCAGACTGTGGCTGGCTGGACTGAGAGAGGAGGTAACGATCTGCAGCAGAGCCATCGAAACTGTGACGAAGCTCAGAGACCCCGTCCAAGACAGGAGAGAGTTTACTTCTCTGGACGTCCCCTGGTGAGTCCTTGGAGTCAGGAAAATTGTCTGTATCTGACTGATTCGTCATCCCCCTGGTAATTTTTTTCAAAGGTGAACTTCTCTCCAGGTTGTCAGTGGTCGAGATAATGGGATGATCATGCAAGACAAGCTCAGATCCGCCCGAATGTGGGTAGCTGCTGCTCACATTGAGAAATTTCTTGGAGAGCATGATAGAAGGAGAGAGGCAATGCTCCAGCTGCATAGCTCTAGAACCTGAAGGCTGGCCCTCCCGTCCCTGGGTTTTAAAGTCCTGTTTATCATAAACTAGGAATCCACAGACCCCTCACTAGACAGAAAGCACTTCAACCAGCAAATGCTTCTCAAAGGTTTGATTTACTTTTTTTTTCCCTGGGAGAAGAGATTGGCCAATTGACACTATGCAGCAATCAGAAAAGGCTCACTTTTGATCTTGCTGCTTATGCAGCCGATGAAACGGCTCCTGCCATTGGTTAGCTGCTGACAGTAATTTAATTAGATAGACATTAATTAGGATAATCACCTGGCTCCTGGTCGCGACGATCATGGCAAATTGAAGGGGATGATTTTATTGTTGGCTTGGGGGGTGGGGAAAGTGTGTTGGTTTACGTGAGCTCTGTTATGTCACCTTTAAGCTTTGTGACCACTGCTTTAGGAAGATTCAAAGATGTGCAATTTACTAAACATTTCCTAACCCCCCCCCCTTCTCTCTTTAGAGAGGAGGGGTGGAGGAGGGAATTCGATGATGCTAGGAGACTTTTCGGATCTGAATGAGCCAAATATTCAGTTGAATGTAACGATTTCAAGTGCAAAGTATACAAAGCGCGAGCCGGTGGCCTCTTCTCGCCCTGTAAAACTTCCAGAGTCTGTCTTTTCCAGTTAATACGCAGAAGCATACACACCTGAGCCTGTGCTTTGTTGAGTCGGTGCTGCGTGTCCTTGACGCCCCCTCCCCCACTTTAAACTACACGAATAAATAAATAAATCAACAAACCTCCAGCCGCTGAAAGCCACAGCCTTAAGAGAGATAAGGAGGCGAAGCGGCTAGCCCACCCATCAACCCACCTCAGGAAGGTTCGGTTTCCGGCTAGGGTACAGAAACAGTGACAATCTATGATCTCCTTTTTAAGTTTTGAAATAATCATAAGCCGTGGCGCTGAAGTGCTTTAATGTATTTGCAGTCATGTTTACTGGGTCGTTACTAAATATTTTATCAGCCAACTTGGTTGCAGATCATCTGAAGAGCAGCTAGCTGGGGGCGGGCGCCATGTATCCTTTGAGTCCCACCGCACTTCCTCCTTTTTGGAGGCACTGGCTTGGTGACAGGTTCATAAGCCTCGCCAGGAAAAAAGAGAGAGGGCTGAGTCCCCAGCGCAAATGGGTTCGCTAGAAGCGTTGATCTGGGGAGACAGAGTGGAAGTGGTGTCAACGCGATGATCTTACTGGTGTGTGTGTGTGTGTGTGTGTGTGTGTGTGTGTGTGTGTGTGTGTGTGTGTGTGTGTGTAATGTTTACATAATCCAGAGGGAGAGAAAAAGAATCCATGCCAGTAATTTTTAAAAGAGGATTAGCGAAAAGAATCGATTTAAGGAAATTTTGGCACAAGTAACATGAGTCCCCAAGCAACTGAGTTTTAGGGAGAAAAGATCTCCTACTATCTGCTTCACGGAGGCCAGCGGCCAGCCTCAGGCCAAGAGCACCTGAGATGACAAACCCAGAGCTGCTGTCTAGACATGGCCAACCTGCTCCGTAGCTTTCCTTCCTGAAGGCAAGAGGCGCAGAAATGCAAAGCCAACCCCAGGCATAGCTCAGCTTGGCCTGCAAGGTGGTGGAGAGGCGGCGAGCTCGGGGGACTTAAGAGAGTGCCAGGCGACCTGTCTGGCTCAGGCTGGAGAGGCTCACACTCCACCCTTGCCTCAGGCAGGCGGGGCCTGGGAATCTATCTCCTCCAGCTGCTGCCTCTGCCTTTGAGATCGCAGACAGTAGCCCCGGCCAGAGCAGCAGAGTTCAAAGCTGGGTGGAATTTGGGTATGGTCAGAAAAGAGTTAACAGATTCAAGATGTGCTGGAGTTTGGTCTGCAGCGGCCAGCACTGAGCACAGACTGCACCACCTCCCTCAGAGGCTAGACTCCGTGGCTGCAGAGGGTACCAGCTGCAGGCTCCCACAGGGCACAGGAGCAAGACCTGGCACTGATGGCCATCGGCGGACAGGTTGATGATCAGATGTTTGGAATCAAGTAGAAGCAATTTTCTGGGAGAAAAATAACGCCAGACCCTTTTTCCCTTTGCAAGCAAACCTCAGCTCCTCTCCAGAAAGCTTCATAAACAGGCTGGGTTTTAGCTGTGCAGGCACTGGAGCACCTAGGTTGGCGGCCGTGGTGGGGTAAATAGGTATGATGGTATTTGATGTTTTCCTCCCTTAGTCATTGCTACAACTTTTGCCCCATTTTACCTGGTTGTGTCCTCCTGTTTGTATCATTAGCTTCTGTCACCAAGTGCCTCTCCTCACCCTCCTGCTTCTCATACCATCTTGCCTCTTGTCTTGAACAGGACACAGAGCCTTAAATACATATATGAAGGTGACAGACCACCTGAGCTTTTGGAAGCCTTTTGCCATGCTGGACACTCCGAACTGGCTTCTTAAAAACACAAGGAATAACAAAGCACCCATCTAAGTGTCGAGGGGATAGAAAAGGAATGCACATCCCTTAGTTTTTAAGGAACTGATTCTGGAGGTGAACAGGCACTGTGTGACCCATTTTCAATAGTCAGCCCCGAAAGTAGTTCCTCAAATATATATAGGCTTTTCCTCGAGATCAACGTATATTCACAAAGAAAATGAGGACTGTACAGTCTTGTTAATCTTAGGTTTAGGGTGGACTTGGGCTGGGTGTATGAGCTTCCATAGCTCTGGTCCAGGCAGACCACTTGCACAGTGTGTAGTTACATCACTGCACTGTCACTAGAGCAGCCTCAGCTCCTCACTGCTTGTGTGCGTTGGTGGTGGTAGTGATGGGGTTACCTTGTGTTTAACAAGACCTTCCATATCAGGCCACTGATAAAGGGGTTATACATTACTAGATTGAGGTGTTCATGGAGTGTCTATTGCAGCGACTTGATTCTGATCACTTAAAAATACAAAAACAAATGGTTTTTGGTATGAGGGATTGTGTCAAGGTTCTGAAACTAATACTGTTTCCAACATGAAGAAGGCAGGAGGAAGTGTTACCTGGGAAATCAAGGAAACCCACAAGGTTAAGTAGCCAGGTATGAGGCAAGCCCTCCCAGCCACAGACTCTAACTCAGTCTGAGTACTGAACCTAGTCCCAGAAATGCTTAGATCTCTCCTTTTCAAAGGGCATACTCAACTTAAAACACTCTCTCTCTCTCTCTCTCTCTCTCTCTCTCTCTCTCTCTCTCTCTCTCTCTCTCTCTTTCTCTTTCTCAACTAGTTCTTCAATATCTGTGAAAGTTGTCATTAATTATAAAGGGTGAAAACCCGGTATTTAAAAAGAAAGATGCCCATAGGTGTGAATTAGTCAAAAGGGAACATTCTATCCCTTTTTAAAATTTTTAAGTGATTAGATGCAATCACAACAACTTACTGTTACAGTTAACAAGACACTATCACTACATTTAAAGGATGGGACAAGCAGTAAGTGCCCAGAGCATCTCATTCCACCAGAAAAAAAGGGAAAACAAACAAACAAACAAACAAATCCATTGAAACACACTGGACACTTAAACAATTCTACCCCCAACTCTGACAACTCCATCAGACGGTTAAGGGCACAGATATTTACTGGAACAGTATCTGGTATACCATGCCACTTGTGGTACCCACCCCCTAGTAGGTGAAATCTCAAGTTACCCAATATAATCCTCCTTTAACAAAGAATTGGAAGTACTTTGACCATATTTTTACAAGGATACAACCTAAAAGTAAATACTTGTCTCCGTCTGTCAGACACTCTGTGGAGTACTCGGTACGTTTTTCAGTAAGTATTAACAAGGAGGGTAGGGTTATTTGTTTCCTTGAGAAGCTATGATAACTGCCAAAAATCAACACTATGGTACCAACCACTGAGTACTTCAAACTTAATTCAGGAAAGAAAACAAAATTATTGTTTATAAACTCATGGTATTCAATTTATACTAGGCCTTTTTTTTTTTTCCTATTTACCTTTGAAGGGAACATATACCTTCTACCACTGGGTTACATGAATATCTAGTGATCTTTCCAGAAGCCAACTTCTAGACAGTTTCAAATTGTTTGTAGAATATACTCTTCTAATTGTGATAGTTTAAAATAAAACTGCCTGTCTTCTAAATGTAGTTTTCTGAAACCCTAAAAGTGTGTAGTATGTTAAGATATGAATATATAATATTGGATTGAGAAAGGCTTTAAAAAAAAGACCTCAGCATTTTATCTGGGTGACTCACTAATGAGGAAGGCACTCACTAATAGTAGTCATTAATTTGCGAAGTTTTGTTATCACAGTGATGTGTTATGTGTTATTAGATTTCAAAACGCAAAGAGAAACATAGCTTTGTGTGAGATTTCCAAAGCGCTGTCAAATGTTACTCTTGTCACTTCCACCCAGTGCCAAAAAGACCTCGGGAGACATGGATTGTAAATGTATTTTATTTTGTAAGCAACAATCAAAATATATTTGTGCTACTGATTTTTTTCAAATAGTAAATGGGATCTTAACAAAATTTGTTCACTTTGATGTATTCCTGAACAACTTTGGAATCTGCAAAATCCTGACAAAATAAACAGAAGTAACTGCACAAGTGAGATGGGAGGTGGCACAGGCGTCTCATGTCACCAGATCACCTTCAGAGTTCCCGTGACTATGAGCATTGGGAACAAGGAAGGACGATGCACTGAGTGTCGCCGACAGCTCTCTACTCCGCTTTATTTAAATACAACGGTATCCAACATTGCTGCCAAACACTGGACAATATTTGAAGTCATAAGCACATCCACATGCTCTTCCAAATGACGTTTGGGATCCTAAAAGGAAAAAAAATGTAAAAGAAGAAAAAGAAAAGACAGCTATATTACTGGTAAACTAATTTTTTTCAAGAGCAGATTAAATTAGTAATGAAATCTAAATTTACATGTACTTTATCATTCAGCTTTTCCAACACATTGTTATATTCTTGTGGTTTCTAAATTTAAGAAGCTAAAATAACGTACCCAATGAAAGTCTGATCTGTGCAGTCAATGCTAGCCACAGGTCTGTAACAGGCTTTCATAAAGGAAAACAAGTACAATTCACAATCACCTGATTTTAAGAAGGTGCATGTGTATATGCCCAAGTGACATGAATATTCTGTCATCATATTTTAATGTCTGATACTTTCATGGATAAGGTTATAATATGAATTCTTTTATCTTTGTAAAAATAAATATGAATCCCATATAATTTTAATAGTTCAAGAAAATGGTTAAAATATTCTTGGATCATAAGTCACACTGTAATTGAAAATTTTAAGTATAATTTGGACTAATTCTAAAATAGTAAGAATGCTTCATCCAGCTATTCTAGAAAATTGTATTAGAGAAACTTATATAGGTACAAATCTTAAACCTGAACAGATCCATTTTAAAATAGGACAGGTTAAAAATGAAACTTAAGATTGCATTATAATAATAAATTAAAATGTTTAGTCAAGTTTAAGGACAAATAAGTTATTTCATCCAAATTTGAAAGTTTAAAAGGTAAATATTATATGCAATGAAAACTATTTTAAAGTATTATTTTCTTACCTGTGTTTAAAATAACAAAGATTTGTAACTTTACATAAGACTTCTTCCCTGAATTATGCCTTGGGTCTGCTTTTCTTACCCATAATTTCAATACACCAATTTCTTACCACTGAGACAACACATGCTAAAGTAATTCCCAATGACTAGACTATATTACTATTACTTAGGGATTAATTCCTAACACATTCCAGGTAAAGGTCCTAAGAAAGACCAACAGTACAAAAACAGGCCAGTGACCTATTTACCACATTTAAACAATGGGCTCAGTGCTCATGCCTGCAATTCCAGCACCTGGTAAACAAAGGCAGGAGGATCTCTGTGAGTTTGATGCCATTCTGATTTATACACAAAGTGAGTTCCAGGACAACCAGGGCTGTTACACAGAGAAATCCTGCCTCAAAAGAACTAAAACATTTAAAAAAAAACCAACCCCCCCATGATTCTCATGATAACTCTTTTGTTTGTTTGTTTTTTGAGACAGGTTTTATATGTGTGTACGTAACAGCCTTGGCAATCTTGGACTCACTAGGTAGACCAAGATGGCCTTGAACTCAGAGATACAACTGCCTCTGCCTCTGAGTACAGGGATTAAAGGCCTGCACTGTTACTGCCTGGCAATCCCGATCACTTCCATGCCACATCAAATTACACATTTTCCAGTTTCAATTTTAACTGAGTCCTTTTAGTGGGCTGTTAAAGAAGATAGGTATTACTACAAACCACAGCCTCAGAAAGTAATTTATTTAGTGAGTTCTAGAAAGGGTAAGGCTCCAAACTGGTAATCTAACATATTAGATGAAAATAAATAGTCGAAAATGAAAACAAGGCTAATAACACACAGACTGGAAAAGAAGATGAACTATTTTATTTTGGTTTGAGGGTACTCATTTTTAAACTGTAATACTAAGAATGTACTCATATTTTAGTTCTTTATAATAAACGATAAAGTCAGATCTTTGCCCTACTACTCTGTGGGATTAATTGGTTTTACAGTGAATTGGTAACTCATTTATCAGTTATCTACATTACTTCTTGTGGCAGCTGGGTGATTCTTAGAGATTTCCCATCCAAGAATGGTCCTGGCCCAAACCTACATAGCGAGCGTGTGAGATGTGATGGGACCAGAGCATATGGTAGGATGGCTGAAAGCAAAGGCAGCTCAGTGTCTTGCATCTGAAATATCAAGATTCTGCCAACATCAGCAATATGATAACCATGTTCCATGAAATGGGGAAAAATGTAATCAACATTCTTTAGAAAAACAGTCTAATTAATCTGTAGATTCTTTTAATTGCTGGGTATGTTCCCCCATCCTCTGATAACCAGGCTTAAATATATATTTCATCTTAGAAGAGCAAAAGAATCACTATTTAAATCCTTTCTCACAGTGCAGTCAAGAGAATTCTAAACTTTCCCAGGGAATCAGCTATACAGTAACAAAAATGTACCTTTAAAAATGGTTACACATGAAGAAAATCTGTAGCAGCACTACCTACCTACTGATAAAATGTATCGTTGATAAATAAATGAATAAATAAATAAATAAATAAATCTGCCACATCCTTATTATTTTATCCCAACTATAGTAAAATTATCTCTGGACCAAAGGTTCCTTTATTTTTAGTGTACTATTTTCACTAAGGACAGTATGGCATAGGTAGAGAGTCATGATTTATTCTCTACAAATAGCAAAGAGAATTTGACATCAAATAAATACACTAGCCTTTAAAAATTAGTATGTTTAAATAAGAGAAGAAAAATGTAATATAAACTAACAAGAAAAAAATACCATGGCTAAGATAGTTTGAGCTACAAGAGCACGTCACACAGTGCTGTGTGTCTGGGTCTCCTCACCTGCTTGCCCACATTCTTTATTGCCAGCTGTTCAGGCGTCATCTTATCTTCCTCTTCTACAGCCTGGGAATGAACACAAAGGGCAGAGTTTCAAATTCTGTCTCTACTTTTCCCACTGAAGAAGAATCACCACAGCAAAGATGATCACAATCTTCATTCGGAACACATTTTACTCAATTTGTTAGAAAAAGTAATTTTGTTTCAATCCAGAACAATCTACAGGGTAATGAAAACTATTATTACTATCATTTAAAAACACAAGAAAATATAACAATGCTAAAAAGTATCACACTGGTTCATTAAATGGCACCGAGAGATGAGGAGATGAGAGTCTGAGGAATCTTTGTTTAATCCCCCTCCCCCAAATCCCTTCCTACTCCAAGTTCCAATTTCTTCTTCATGTCTTTCAACAATCTAACCTGTGTTTATCTAGTAGCTACTTAATATCATTGAGGACCAAAAAGAGCTGCTGTTTTAATCTAATACATGCATTAAGTTAATCTACACATCTTTAAATCTCTTCAATATACATTTAGAGAAAAAAAAACATTTCACATGAAGTAACCATTAAGAATTTCAAGCTTTTAGCATCAAATTAATTATGTAAATTAAAAATAAAATTAAAAGAACAAAAAAAAAACCCATTTCTATTCCTTTAGAGTTATCCACAAATTCTTTGTGTCTAGTCATAAGCTTTCTGTCAAAAGCACACAGCAATGAGAACGTTTAGGTGGAATGGCAGGACTGCACTCCCAATCAGCACATCCCACCACGCCCTCCACAAAGCACTGTAACCTAAGAAGTCTGCAACATGAGCAGTGTGAGCATATTACAGCCTCCAGACAGAATCTGTATTTGGTAAGCTTGTGGTCTATAATTTATTCATGGCATCTGATAAACAGAAGATGAAGAAAACTTAGTGATCCCCAACGTCCAAAAATGCTACCACAGCATTACCACCAAAACGGCTATAAATGGGGTAAAATGTGGTATCAGAAAACAGAAAACCAAACCCCACTGAGGATTCAACTTGGACACTCTAAACTTAATAATCTCACAGCTGCCAAATTTCTTCATGTGTGAACAATGAACATGTAGGAAATGCGATCATCAGACATCTCCCATAAACTGGGAAGTTTGGCTGTATTTCACACCTTCTTAATAGTTTTGTAAACAGAGAACTTGAAAATGAGCAAAGATGGCAAGTGTCTAATTTTATAAATGGACAAACTATCTAGAGAATTTCGCCAGTAGAACCTGCCTAAAGAGAAAAGATGGTGACTATCCTGGTGTCTGCTGATTACTGGAGGGTGCTTATTTGTACCATATTAGAAATTACACTCAAACCTGAAAGCAGGAGAAATAAAACTCACCAACATTCCAACTAGAACTCCCCAGACAGAGAATATGTTCATTTTTGAAGTCAGATGTCACTCTATCAGTCTGCTAGTTATGAAAGTATTTTCTAACTAGGAAATGGTTTTTCCCACTTTTCAATGTCTTACAAAAATAGAAGCACTGAAAGGCAATATAGTTTATCTTTCTAAATTACTTTCACAATTGTGACACTCTACTTTGCTGTCTTGAAAACATGTTAGATGAATGGAACAATTCTCCATACCCACTCAGTGTGAGCCGCTCTACACACGGCGACAACAGCACTTACTACAGTACTGGAAGGAGGCAAGAGTTTTGGAATTTGGCTCAAAACACCAATCTACATAAATAATCATTAGAGAGTATTTTGGATCAAGTGCAAATATCAGAGAGAGCAAATATACACAGATGAAAGTCAAAAGCACTTAAAGTTTTTTAATATTACTTGAAAGGATAGGAGGATATAAAAAGCGCTGATAAAATTTAAAAATCTTGTTCAACATTTAACCACTTTACCAATTAGTTTTTCTACTCCCAATAATTAAAAGAGAGTTCACAAACTCTTGGAGAAGTGCAGATGGTGACAAGTACTCCCAGCCATGGCTGCCATCTGGGAGGTGCGGAGCAGCTGTAGGGTTCGGCGTGCACTAAGGTTGCCACCCCCCACGACAGAAGACTAAGTACACCCGCTGCAGTGTAAGGCAGACCGGGCCATGGCCCCCAAGGCCTCTGTGCCTTCTCCTACCTGCATCACCTACAGTTCATCTCCCATCTGCGCAAGCCGGGTCTGTCCTCACTCGCAGTGCTCATCTGGCTAGTCCCCAGGAAACATGAAGAAATGGTAGCGCAGTAACAAATGAAATTCAGCACAGGCAGTGTCCTCACTAGGGAACTTCTGTGTTTATGGCAACTTCTGTGATTTGGCTTCAAAATTTGCTTTTGCATCCGTGCTCTTCGGTTTACTCAACCAACAAAAAAGCGCTGAAAATGTTTGTGGCTATTCACACTAGAAACGTTCCTAACAGTTTATCAACAAAGACCCCCAGATGGCTATCCCATCATGCACGGCTGCACAGTTCTAAGAAATCCTTGGAATTTGGTGTGTTAAGTGATCATAATCCCCTCATATGTACCCTCTATCTTAAAGAGATTTTTATTAACACTTTAACATCATTCTCTTTTTTTTCTACTAATGATCAAAATTTTTAAATGAACAATATCTCAAATTTCATCATTATTTATCTTTTAATATAGTCTGAACTCTTGGCATGTCACAAGCATTCAGATATCCACAGAGCAGCTCCAGTTCTCTGAACACCTGTACAATTAATTACTCTAGCGCCTGTTTTCTCTCCCATCCCTTAAGATGTCTTATTCCATATATTTCCTCTGAATAGCCCTTTGGCTGCTGTTTGTTCTTTACTGACATTCTCCTTCTTTCTACAACATGCTTAAAATTCTACTTAAGTATATGCTTTCAAATATCAGCAATAGAGCATTGATTTTAATGTAACAAAGGACAAAAGAGCTGCTAGAAGAACATACATTGTTTCCACCAGGAAGCAACCTTTGTATAGCTGCTAAGTATTTACTTGGTTTTGGGATTTTTAAATTTATTTTTCATAGTAAATATAAGCCAAACAACACTGTGAGTTACAGAAGCAGAAAATCTAAATAAATAAATTTTTTAAAAAGCATATTTTGAAAAGCAAAAATGAACAAACATGAAGCAATTTGTAAAACTTTCTAAGGAAGAGACTTGACTATGCTCGAATTACCCAAGATGCACAGACCACATGAAACTCAAGAAAGATGACCAAAATTCGGATGCTTCACTCCTTCTTTATAAGGGGAACAAGAATACCCTTGGGAGGGGTTAGGGAGGCAAAGTTTAGAACAGAGACTGAAGGAACACCAATTCAGAGCCTGCCCCACATGTGGCCCATACATATACAGCCACCAAACTAGATAAGATGGATGAAGCAAAGAAGTGCAGGCCGACAGGAACTGAATGTAGATTTCTCCTGAGAGACACAGCCAGAATAAAGCAAATACATAGGCGAATGCCAGCAGCAAACCACTGAACCGAGAACAGAACCCTCGGTGAAGGAATCTGGGAAAGGAGTGAAAGAGCTTGAAGGGGCTTGAGACCCCATATGAACAACAATGCCAACCAACCAGAGCTTCCAGGGACTAAGCCACTACCTAAAGACTATACATGGACTGACCCTGGACTCTGACCTCATAGGTAGCAATGAATATCCTAGTAAGAGCACCAGTGGAAGGGGAAGCCCTTGGTCCTGCCAAGACTGAACCCCCAGTGAATGTGATTATTGGGGGGAGGGCGGTAATGGGGGGAGGATGGGGAGGGGAACACCCATGTAGAAGGGGAGGGGAGGGTTAGGGGGATGTTGGCCTGGAAACCAGGAAAGGGAATAACAATTGTAATGTAAATAAAAAATACCCAAGTTAATAAAGATGGAGGAAAAAAAAGACAATAAAACTTTTGACTACTATCACTACTAAATAGCAGTGTGTGTGTGTGTGTGTGTGTGTGTGTGTGTATGTATGGATAGGATATATTCTCACTATATACCTTGGCTGCCCTACAACTCACTATGTGAGTCCTATCTTAACTAGGTCTTATCTCAAAAGGAAAAGAAGGTTTGCTGAAAAGGTATGGCTTTTTCAGATGGCCAGAAAAAACCAAAGGATAATTTAAGTCAGCCAACCATCTAATATTGAGACAAATTCCAAAGGCAAGCAGGAGCCAGTTCAGGTTTGACCTTCAATGAAGGGCACAGATTTCAATTTTCAAATGCTTTCAAAAAGCAAAGGAGTGGAATCTGGAGCGATGCCTCGGCGGTTAAGGCGCAGGCTGCTCCTCCAGAGGACCTGGGTTTGGTTCCCAGCACCACATGATAACTCACAGCCATCTCTAACTTTATTTCCAGGCAAATTTGATGCCCTCTTTTGGCTCCATGGACTCTAGGGATGCACAAGGTACATGTCAGCAAAATGCATACACATTCCAAAAAAAAGCAAAGCAGTGACATGAACCAATTTATATCTTAAAAACTAAAGTAAGTTTTACTCAACACAAAATTAACTACTTAAAAGTAAAAAAACATTTTGTATATTTGTTATACTGTATAACTATCACCCATATCCTAAATCATCACACTATCCCAAAGATAAACCTACTGAGGCTGTTACTTCCCGCATGCTGCTCTCACCTTGAGTCCCTGGTAACTACTAATGTGACTGCTTGTGGCACAGAATACCTCATACAGGCATCAAACAACACAACCTTTGATACCCAACTCTTTCATTTACCATGCCTCAGAGGTTCATCTACACTGTAGCATGCATCAATCATACTTTATTTTTGATGCAGTCAAGTAACAGTTCATTATTTATGTCACTTTTAGTAATCTCCACCTTTTACTACTGTGAATAGTGGCTAATGGACATTTGTGTACAATTTCTGTTTGAATACATGCTTTGCTTCTATTGTGCATATTTTAGGAGTAGAATTATTAGGCTATAAAGTTACATATATTTTTAACTTTATGAGGATTGCTGAACTGTTTTCTACAACAGTTGCCTGCAGTGAGAATTCTGAAAATTTGGTTTCTTTAAAAAACAAACAAAAAAATAACCCCAAAAACAAAAACACAGAAATACTTCAAGAATATGATTTTACTTTAATCCCAGGTGTGGGTATGGGACTGACTGCAGCTGACTATGATTTGCCTCATGCTCTACCAGAGGCATGGTTACACCAGCCACAGATACTTTCTGTGATCATGTGACCTTTGGATTGTGGGGCATATAATTCTAGGGCACCAAGAGACAGAAGCGGGTGGTTGTTGGTCCTTTAGGGGTTGGTTATGCTGTATTAGTAGTCATGCTTGGAGATGAAACAAAGAAGAAAGACATGAGATTCAGAGACCAGCTGCAGTTGCCCTGTTTTGCAGTATTAGTAATCAGGTTCCAGTTCCTTTATAGCCTCAGCAATATTTCTACTTTTGATTATCTTGACTGAGGGAAATGATGTGTCACTATGGCTGTTTTTGGTCTGCTCATTTCCTAGATATCCTGGAACTCATTTAATGTAGGCCAGATCTTGTAATAGTTGTTTTGTCCCTGCCTCCTAGGAGCTAAAATTACAAAGCAGTCCCCCTTCTCACTGCGCACTTCTCTAATGACTGATGGGGATGCTTCTATGCTTACTGCCATGTGGAGAAATGACTATTCAAGGCATTGCCCACTTTGAATTGTTAAAAGAATTCTTTGTTTTAGAAATTGGTCTCAGCAGGTATACTTTACAGATATCTATTTATTCTATAAACTGATCACTATACTGATTCTATGCACATAGTATAGACTTGGCGTTTTAGTTAAGACAACACGTAGCACTCGTCATACTATTTCTGTTTCAGTCTGGTTACATAACCATGTTGATATGGAAAGACCAGGTGGCTCTGTGAGAACACCACTTAAGTGGGAGGGACTCGAAGAACATGAAGGATATTGGGAGCTAAGGCAGTGACAGTGGAAATATAAAGATGCAAAGTAAGGGTTAATTTAGATAATTGAATGGACTGTTGATTAGCAAGATGTCAAAAAATAGAGCAGTTAGGAAACATATTAACGAGGCTGGAGAGAAGGCTCAGTGGTTAAGAGCATTTAGGGCTCTTACAGAGGATCCAGGTTCAATTCTCAGCATCCACAAAACTGTTTTTAACCCTTCGTTAACTTCGTTTCCAAAGGATCTAATTCCCTCATCTATATTCCATCAGCATGCACACAGTATATAAACATCCCAAAAACCTAATATCAAATACATAAATAAAATAAATCTTAAAAAAAAAAAAAGCAAAAAGAATGGCATTAAAGAGCCAGGAAGGTGGTCAGCAGATAAGGCCAAACCTGACGACCTAAGTTCAATCCCCAACTCCTACGGGCTGCCCTCTGACCACCACAACTTCGTCACAGCACACGCTCATCCATAATCCACCTATAAACAAATGTAATTTAATTTTTAAAACAGAATGACATTAAAAACAGCAAAAGCACTTGTGCCCATCATTTCAGATGCGCCCATGCCAGGGATTTCACAAGTCATTCATAGCCCTCAAGACAACCTCTCTTTAGAGATAAGGGAATATTTCCAAGACCACCTTGTTTCTAATCACAGAGAGATAAGCAATGAAAATATGACTCCAGCAAAGTCCTATCCAGGCTTCATGGCAACATCTGGTTTTGTTTGTTTGTTGAGTTATTTTGTTTTTGCTTTTTTGTTTTTGGTCAGGTTTGTCTGGGTAGCCCTGGCTGTCTTTTAACTGAAGAGCTCTGCCTGCCTCTGCCTCCTAAGTCCTGGGACTAAAGGCATGTCCCTCACACCCAGACTCACAGTAACATTTGTTACTAAGGAAACTCATTACTTTAAATGATGCATCATGTATAATAATAAAGACAAATCTATAATATAAAGACAACCAGAACAACAGAGATCCTTTGCAAAGATCTTAACAGGAAATCCAATTTAAAATGTAATAACACTAAATAAGGAATAGAAAACAAAGATCACGTGAGTATGCAAGCACTTAACTTTCATGTATAGACAGTAACAGCAATTTAGAGTAACTCAGCTCTTAGACAATTAAAAGTTTTTTGGTAAGCTCAGTAAACACATGCCTTTAATCCCAGCACTTGGAAGGCAGAGGCAAAGGATCTCTAAGAGGTCAAGACGACCTAGTGTACATAGTGATTCCAGGACAGCCAGGCTCTATAAAGAGAGAAACTGCCTCCCTACCACCACCACCAAAAAAGGGGGAAGGGGGTTTGTAGTAGTATCTTCAAATTACCAACATCCACCTTCCTCTTATTATATTATATATAACTGTGATTTTCCTAAAGGCACTGATGCTCACAGCGCAAGATCTCACGATACGAGCTTTCTGGACTTTCTGGCTGCCAGAGGCTCGTTCATGTGGCTATGTCTTGCCAATGGGAGATGACCACATTGGCTGGACTATAGACACAGGCTCCTAAAAAGGAATGATTCCTTTCATTTTCCGTTCCTCCCAGCTATTTAAATATACATAAATAATATCTATGTATAATATATGTATAGATAATGGCTAACGTTTAGCACCCTGCAGTGCATCTTAAGCTGACTTAAAAGATGTATGTCAATGCAATGAACGCAGAGCAGAGGATAATCAGTCTGACCCTCGAGTTCTAACTGGCCTTGGAGTACAGTTTCCTATCTCCTACTCTGAAGATGACAATGTTATTAAAACAATAGGACACACAACATATATTTAAAATAAAGATCACTTTCAAGGGACTGGAAAGCTGGCTCAGCTGTTAGAAGCCCCCAGCAACCATATGGCAGCTCACAACTTTCTGTAACTCCAGTTCCAGAGGAGCTACCATCCTCTTCTGATCTCCCTGGGCAACAGGGGAGCACATGGTAAACATATACGCATGTAACATACATGGTGCACATAACATACATACATATATATATACACACACACACACACACACACACAAAATAAAATACAACCTGTAGAATATTACAGATTACTCTCCCACTGGTAGTATCTTTCATAAACTTTAATATTGAAAGTTATGTCTACTTAATATGTTTTTTTCTTTAATAAGGTTTAAAGTTTCTCATATTTAATACCTTTTCCCCATAATTCTTGTCCTTTGTTTTTAAAAGCATTTTAACCACCTACATCATTCTTGACAAAACAGTTCCTGAAATTACCTTTTATTCTCTTGGATTTCTGGGTGACTGCAAATAATCTATCACATTATATTCTAATAATGATGATTTGGATAATTCTCCTCAATACTTATATTTTCTTTTGTTTTTATCTAAATACACAACCACAAAAATTCTATTTAATAAACAAAACCAAATATATTTACAGTTTATATGAAACATAAAAATGTCTTATCTTTCAGGTTATGAAGTTTATCAATATATCAACTGACAAGGTAGCTGTAAGGTCTCAGAATCTATAGCGCTATATGCGTTAAAAGGCAAAATTTTGTTTCTGTGTTATTCTTAAAACGATCTTTTGCAGTACACTTTCACCTATGCACTCATTTACAAGTATGGATGAAAAACGCACAGTTTTCACATCCAGTAACAGCATTCTGGCCTGTGTAGCTGGGGTCTGGAGCAGTGCTGCAGGTGTCAGCGCAGTAATTAGAAAACCCAATGAGTAATAATCAAGCAGAACTCCTGTGTGAAATTCAGACTCGAGATTGAAAACTTGGAACATAAGAATTTAATTATCCTCAATCTCCTTTTACTTTAGGACCTAACTGGCATCTAACAATAATTACCTTAGCTTAAAAAGCCAACCAATTAAAAAGAATGCAGTGAAGAACTGTGGTAGCACGGGCCTTCCTTGTATATTTTAAGTGTTACTATAAAAACTTCAACGTATTTCTTTCAATCATAGAGGGAATTACATTCCCAAATCTGGACTCTTGGTATCACAGCTTACACACTGTTTTCATTTTTAACCAAACCTTACAAGATTTTTAGTACTACAGAGATTTTTTAAACTGTAATATAGGAAAAAAATTCTATGGATGGGCAGCAGTAACCATAAATAGGTTATTTCCTGGCAGAAGGAAATATAAATTTACTTAACTGTAATGTTACAGAGAAATAAAAACCATTCCTACGCTCTACTGAATAACAAGTTGTTATACTTTTCTTTGACAATAAAAGGTTAACTATTTTAAGTGATAAACTCCTTTTTGTCTCTGTTCAGGCCTATAGCAGCATTTGACTTTGCACCTCTCCAGCATGAAAGCAACACCAGAAAGAAAAGAAAAGACTCTCAACCTAGTACTGGGGGAGAGGGAGTCCAGGTCTAAAATATTATATTCTAGGACATGCCTGTCAAAACCTGACATACCTCTGCTGGAAATTTAGTTTTAAAGACTCTGCTTGCTGTTAACATCTGATAAATCTTATACACTTTCTTTTGTATAATATTTTATATGACATAGTGCTTAATTTAAAAACAGAAATATTATAATTTCAATAATCGGTCTTAACTATGCCTCTTAAATCTTGAGTTTTAGCCTTTACTGTTAATTCTCAATATTTCAAGTTGTGCTTAAAAGATGTAGCTTTGAATTTTTATATGTGAATATCTTTGGGTATATAGACCATGGAACTAAAAAGGGAGCTTGGGAGGGTAAACAGTAAGGTGGCAGGGAGGGGAAGAGAGCACATGTGACATGCAAAGAGGGGACACAGGGAGTGGCAGGGCACAAGCAGGGGTGAGAGACAGAAGAGTTGGTGCATGGACCAAACACCACAAGGAGATCTGCTATTCTGAGCATCAATTAAGAAACAAAAACAGTAAACAAAACAGTTTCTTCATTCCTGCCTTCCCTACCTACACTGAAAAGGTTGTTATCAGCACACATGTAGTTGAGTAAGCAGGAAATGTTGAGTTCAATTTTGATTTTCCTCTTTTTACATAATCCAATCAGTGACATGCCTCATTTACTATCAATGCCTTCATTACCACTGTCACTACACAACACGGCCATTTAGTTAACTCCCATTCAGATCTCCTTACTGTGTCTAAAGTCAGGATCCAGGTGTACCATGCCTCTGATCAAAATTAGCTCTGTGACTCTCTCCCACTCCTCCTCATATACACCCTAGCCACGTCCACCGCTTCCTAAACATATCCCAGGCCTTTTCTTTTTTCCCAGCCCTCCCAACACCAGCTTCATGATTCTGAAAGCCATGATTTTATATTTTTTACTGCCGAGTTTGGGATTTTGGACTTTACATGTGAAGATTTGTTTTTAAGTGTCTAGTTTATTCCATCTAACCATTTCTTCCAGGATCATCGTGTTACAGTGGTAGGATTTCTTTTTTTTTTTCCCCCTTAAATAAAAAACAGTATTACACTGTGAACACACACAAGGACACAGAGAGAGAAATCTTACACATGCATCTGTGGCTGGACACTAGTTGATTCTGTGTCTTGGCAATTATGAATCTTGGCTATCTTTTAAACCTCTTCAGCACTGGGCAGCAGCACACCCAGCTTCTTGACATGGGTTACGGATGCGACTCAGACCTTTACACACTGAGCCACCTCTCCAGCCCAATAACCACATCTATTTTAGCATTAAATATTTTCAGGAGATTGCACACAATGATTTTTTGATAAGACAGATTTTTTTACTGGCCCCATACAAAGGCTTCTAGTCACTCACTGCTTGTGTGCCCATGGCACTAACCACAATGTACTATGCTGTACCTGTTCACGTTCCTTTACAGAAAGTTCTCTGGGCAACAAGGACTTTTATGTCTTTCTTTTTAACATGTACCAGTGCTTGGCACACAGAAGATTTTCAGTAAGTATTGATTAAATAAAAAATATAAAAGTTTATTAAACGTGCCACCATGCCCAGCTTAAAAGAATTATTTTGTTTGTCATGTATCGGTATGTGTATTTATGTCTGTATGCCATGGGAGCTCAAGTTTAAGCAGTTGTCAGCTGCCTTCCATGGGTACTGGGCACCACTCAGGTTCTCTCTAAGAGAAGCAAGTGCTCCTAAATACTAAGCATCTTTCTAGCTCCCCAGCTGTATATTTAAGAAGAACCTAATTGTCTTTCTGTACATATTTTCTATGGCTACATTTACATAATGGTGGTAGGTTTTAGGAAGGGACCAGACTACCTATATATTAAGTGTTTATTATCAAATCTACAAAAGAGGCTTCTCTATTTTTAACTACTTATTTTGTATAACCATTCAGTACCTAATTATAAACATTTCGACAACTGTGAAGGAATAAATGACTTTTACCTTATTATAATTCTTGGCTAATTCCAACATCTCTTTTACCACCGATTCATTGTGTTTACAATGTTCACTGTAGTCCTGAAGTGTCAATCCTTCCATCCAACTCTTCTTATGCAAATTTAACAGCATCTAAAAATATAGGAAAAACATTGTTTTGTTGCTATAAAGACATTTTCTCTGTCTTGTTAAAAAAACTTCACAAAAATTAATGAATTTAAATATAATTTTATTCATTCAAATAAGTACCAGCTGGAAATATCCTAAATTTATACTAATATACACTGGTGCTCCATGCCTTTGTCTCTCTCTGGTACCCACGTCAGTTAGAGCCAGATGCCTTTCCTAATAAACTGACTAAAGACTAAAGACAACTGTCTCACATTGCTTTAACAAGAATCTTTCTCCCTTGCATGATAAGATACTACTTTTATAGTCTCTACGGACACTTTTTCCTTTACTTTATTCAGTTGCATTTAAGATTGCCAAGGTCTAGCTAGATTCTAAAATATCTAACCACAGCAGTTAAAAAAACAAAACAAAACACAATGAACTGAAGGATGCATTGAACTCTCATATTACACACAGGTTTGCTATAAAAACGTAATACTTATTACTTACTGACAGGACTGACAAAATAAAAGTAGAAAAAGACTCACAGACATGTCCCATTTTCAAATACACCAATACACTGGGACTGAGTTATCAGTCAACAATTTAATAACTACACAACTACACACTCAAACATTTAAAGAAGAGGTTTATATGCAGATGCATGTGTGCTTTTGGGAGGGGGGGTTCGGGGGAGTCATACAATGTTGCCCAGTTTGACCTGAAACTCACAAACTTCCTGATTTGATTCAGCATCTCAAAAGGCTATGACACCTCACCTGCCTTACAAATTTGTGATTTTCTCTTACTACATTTATTTAGTGTTTTTGGATGGGCACACGTGCCACAGCATGCATGGGAAAGTCAGAGAAAAACTTTAAGGCGTTAGTCCGAGCCTCCTACCACACGGGTCAGAGACACTCCCCTCTTGCTATCATGCCCAGAAGGAAGTCTCTGTACCTGCTGAGTTGTCACATGTGACTGAGTTTGTATTTTGTTCTTGTTGTTCTGTGCTTCCCTAAATGTCCCCTGGTAATTTTTCATATGATGTAATTTTTAAGACGTTATTGTACGTGCACGTGTCTGCAGAGGCCAGAGGAGGGCATCAGTTCCCCTTGAGCTATAGTTACGAGCAGTTGTGAGCAGTGTGATATGGCTGCTGGGAACCAAACTTGGGTCCTCTAAGAGCAGCACCAATAAATAAGCTATCTCTCCAGCCACAAGTTTATAATTTTAAGATAACTTTTTTCAAAAGTCATACTCTAGAACTTACCTTCAATTAAGTACTACCACTGGAAGAAAGTTAATTTTTCTTTTGATAATTGAATACTTTATGACATGTGAAAAAAAGAAAAACAAAACAAACCTCACAGCACAAGACTGCTCCCTGCTGTGTACCACTACCACCACACTGTGACTGCAGTTTCGGGGGTCCACCCCCGAGGCAACAAATATACATACGGACATAAAACACATCACAGACGTAAAAGAAAAGGAAAAAGATTTTCATAGACTTACCTTCTGTTCCAGTTCATTTTTCCGATAATTAATAGTGATGGAGTAGTAATGTCTGTTTAATCCGTGAATTAATGCCTAAAAACAATTATTAAAATAATAAATTAATGTTTCATCTAAACAAACTATTGATATATCTTATGCATGGCACAACCACATCTAACCATGCATCCATCTGTCCTTCCTTCCTTCCTTTCCTTCCTTCCTTCCTTCTTTCCTTTCACAGTCTCATGGTGGACCTCTACCTGGTTTAAACTCAGTATGTACATTAGGCTGCTGGCCTTGAACTTAGAGACCCACCGGCCTCTGTCTCAGGGTCCTGAGATTAAGGCTGTGTGGCCACCATGCTCAGCTTTCCTGAAGGATTACTTGGTAAAAGCCTTGTTACCAAGCCTGAGACCCCAGTTCAATTCCTTGGACCCACAGGTAGAAGAATAAAACTGACTTTTGCAAATCCCCTCCCAACAAAATAAATAAAATGTAATACATTTTAAACAAAACTAGAAGGGATCTTACTGTAAATGAAGAGTAACTTAAAACATTTTTCTCGGGTGCGGGTTTAGGAATAAAGTTTAAAGAACTACTGACAAAGTCTTTAAAGCACTCCAGGTGCTTCACAGATTGAAAACTCCCCACAGCCATGACAGAGGCTTACCACAGCAATGAAGTCTGAGCTTATCACAGCCTGCCACAAACTAACTACTCATAGCTATTATCCGATTTTGATGTTTAGAGGACAATGTGCTTTTCCAGAAGAAAAATATAAAACAAGTCAATAGTACACATGCTTCTTCATTCACATTAATCTGGCTTCCCCTTTTGTTAATTCAGTTCTCACTGGCTGTGTCCAGGCGAGTCTCCAAACTAGCACTGAGAAGGTGGGTGGGTGCACGTGCAAGCGACTGCATGCACTAGTCCTTATGTATGCTCACTGCAGTTGTTTGTCTTTTTAGGTTAAGGCTTCTGGGCATCTTGAGGAGTCTTCCTAAATTACTCTCCACTTCAGCTGTTGAGACAAGACCGAGTCACAGAACTAGGAGCTTTCTGACTGAGCTATGCTGGCTGACCAAGGACCTTCGGGATCTTCTGCCAGGATAAGGCACACACAGTCTTTCCCAGACCCAGAGGCTCTTTCTTTACCATATCCATTTCACTTATGTCCTTCAGAGACAACAAATTGAAATCCCACCTATCAGAATTTATTTTCATTGGACACAACCTCTAAGATAAATAGATCAATCACGACAGAAACTTAAGCAATTTTTTAAAAAGGAACTACAAACCAAGGCTACTGTTCTGTAAAGGAATGTACAATGAAACGACTAACTCTGCTCTGCTATGGCCACACATTCATCTGTCAGCTAACAGCAGAGGCTTCAAGCTCTTGCAACAGATGGGAACTAACACAGAGACCACAACTCTACAATGTGCAGAGAGGCTTTAGAGCACTCAGTCCTAAAAGATGTCTTTATCACACTCCACTCCTGAAGGGATGGATAACACCAAGGAAACAATGTCTTCTAAACACAACAACTAACACACGCATGAACTCAGAGACTGGGGCAGCAGCACAAGGCCTGCACTGGTCCAAGACAGCCAGGGTTCCAGTGCTTAGAGCGGGAAGTATGCACAAGCTCCCATCCATGCTAAGAAGCTATCTCCAACTGACAATCACTTACAAAAGACGATGTATTTTTCTCTAATAGAGACTCACAAACCACACATAAAAAAACGCTGGCTCAGGCCCAGCAGCAGACAACCAATACAAACTGAATCCAATGGTATTTTTGCTTCAAATTGCTTTATTTCAACATTTTCCTCTTTTCCTTATATAATATAGTTGCCAATTTTGTGTTTTGTTTGTATGTACGTGTGTTTCTAGTGCCTTTTCCTTTTTCATTTATCTGGTTTTTTTTGTTTTGTTTTGTTTTTTTTTTTTTTTTTTTTGCCTGTTTTCTAAAGAGGGCTTTGAGTTAGGTGGATGGGGAGGTAAGAATGATCTAAAAGCAGATGGAAGGGTAGAAACAGTGGTCAGAACACACTGTAGAAAAAAAAAAAGAATTATTTTCAATTTAAAGAAAAGTGAAAGAAAAAGAAACTATGCTATATACTACAAAAGTATCTAATACTAGCAACTTAGGTTCGACTGTGGTTCACAACGGCATTAAGATATGTATCATATCCACCATTAGCGTCTAAAACATAAAAGCATAGAATTATAATTTATATATATTTTAAAACAAATCTAAAAAATAATCAAAATAGTTTGGAGCTTACTTTTGGGAAATAAAGACAGGCTAACCAAATAACCACCACTTTCTAACTAGGGTTTTGCAGTCTAAGTCGTAAACTGGCTAAGAGAAGGTGGGGAAGTGAGTACCCAGTGACTGCACTGCCTATCATGCACTTTATACCCCATGCGTTCTAGTAGGCTCGTTCTATGTGCACATGACAGATGGGTATAAAAGGACATTTAAATATAAAAATCAAATATCAATCACTTGTACTTCCTAGGATAATCAGTTTTCACATTACTAAGATATTCTATAAAAGTAACCTATAAAGTCAAGAGAAAGCCATTGATTTCATGAAGAAATGCAAAGTTGATTTCAAATGGTTGGTGTATGAATTTAGTCACTGTGAGAATCTATTAAATCCTTATCTATTTCAAAAATTCCCGGATGTAGTAAATCATCTTTTACTGAATAAAAATGCTGTACCATAGCAATCAGAAACTGGAACTGCTCACGATTCCCTCAACCTGAACTTACACTTGTACACATTAGGAGATTTATCTTCTAGTGCAGATTTTGTTAAGTCTGATCATTTCTCAAAGCGGACACAGCCTGACTGGGCAATGAAACTTGGTTGTAATCACAATCTTTGTGCAATACACTAGCTGCGCTAAAGACTACATGGTGGCAAAACTAACAATGGTTAAAACCAATAAATCCAGAGGCCAGTCACTAAATCCACAGACAGGCCTTCATTACAAAGACTAATGAAATAACCCAGTGTTTGGTGGCCCTATTTGGTTTTCAAATATATTACTTTGATAAGTGTAATAAAACTTATCACAAGCAACATGAAATATTAGCAGGTACATGATAAAACGATAGTCAGTGGTCTTACAACTTCACTCACTTACTCAGCTACTGAAACAAACTGACCAGAAGCTTTGACCTCACACAAGAGGACTGACTGCATACATCAGTGCTTCTCAACCTTCCTAATGCTATGACCTTTTAATACAGTTCCTCATGGTGTGGTGACCCCCGCCCCCAACCATAAAATTATTTCTGTTATTCATAACTGTAATTTTGCTACTGTTTTGAATCGTAGCAGAAATATGTTTTTTTCTGATGGTCTTAGGTGACCTCAGTGAAAGGGTCATTTGGCACCCAAAAGGACAGATAGAAAGACCCCAAGGTTGGGAACCACTGGTGTAGATCCAGTATACTTGTGGCTAAACCTCCGTACATTATCTGTTGTGGATACAGCAGGGTTTTATAAATCAGTTTGCTGGGCATTATAGCACATATCTGTAATCTCGGTACTCATTCAGGGTTTGAGGCCCACCTGGACAACATGGAGCCAGGTCAACCTGGACACAGAGTGAGACTGTCTCAAAACAAACCAAAGTATCACACAGGCAACAAATGAATTATGCCAAAATTGTATAAAATTTCCAACTATAATATAAGAGAATAGAAAGGTCTACCAGGTCTTGCATATGTCAAGAGTAATTTAAAGAGCTCAGTTTCGGAGTCTCAGCTGCCTCATCTAGAAAACGCCTACGACCGTCAAACTGCTGCTGCTGTACAGCTCTGCATCTTATAATTATTGAAAATAAGGTTTTCAAATACTTTTAACTCTGCTGTACAATGAAAGCATGCTCAGAGGTACACTTAGAGATTCAAGCCCTGGTGCATGTATTGAGTACCAATGTTTACTAAATGTCCACGGGATAACAACATCAAAATTAATCGCGACTTTTAAGGAGTTGAAATATCAAAAAACCAGTAAGTTTTTAATTGAATACTTAAAATAGAATTTACTGTTAACTACTTCAATACTGCCATGAGCACATACAAATAGTATTTTCTTGGGCTGGAGAAGTGACTCAGAGGTTAAAAGAGCTTGTTGCTTTTGTAGAGGACCTGGCTTAATTCTTAGCACTCACCTGCGGGTTTGCAACCATCCCAAACTCTAGTTCCAAGGGATCTGATTCCTACTTTCCAACTTCCAAGGGTATCAAACACAAACATGGTACGCACACATACATGCATTCAAAACACTCATACGTAAAATGCATAAAAAACATATAAAATATTTTAAGTATTTGGCTTTACTGCAAAAAGTTTTTGTTTTTTATTTTTGTCTTGCTTCTGTTTTTTGAGATAGGATTTCTCTGTATAGCCCTGGCTGTCCTAGAATTCACTCTGTAGACAAGGCTGTCCTGGAACTCAAAGAGATCCATCCATCTCCTGGGTGCTGGGATTATAGGCATGTGCCAATATGGTCAAGGAAAAACAAGGGGGAAAGTCCCATTATTGTATTACCTAGAGATAATCAATCCAATGTGTTGGTATAAATATATAGCGACAAGCGCTAAAACATGCACTTATTAAAGGGAGAACTTGTATATTCCATTTAAACTTCCCTGTGACTATTAAATAGTTTACAATGTAATCATAACATTCTCGTCTGTCATTTAAATATAACAAAGAAAGCAGTGCTAGAAAATCACCAAAGATTTCCAGAATGCATGCTAATGCCCACGGTCAGATTCTACTACTTCTTCATTGTCTTAGGACCAAGTTCCCTATTAACACCAACTAACTTTCCTTCAAAATAAAAGGCGTGGTATTTCTGAAAGTTTCTAATCAACAACTTAAAATTTGACACACATACCTTCAAATTCTATTATGGACTTGCTATCTAGCCTGTCTTACAAAATTTAAATGTGTTAAGGTGTGTCTCTTTTTGGCTTGTTGCATTTGTGTACTTTAGTGTAGAAATTGTCTTAAAATTGTAAAGCACCCAGATAGATGTCATTCCAATGAGCACTACATAAACTATGAAATAAATATATTTACAGATTCTAATTGGGAGACAAGACAAACTTAAAATAATAGGAAAAACAATGCCAATTTAGCTTTTGTATAAAAGTCATTTAACTTAGGCTGGAAAGCTGTTTCAAAGGGCCCATTTTTAATTAAAGATAGAAGGTAGGATTAAACACTACCAAGTAGATTAGTGCAGAAGAAACAGATTTCAATATCGATTTTTGTCTTAAGTTAAAAGGCAGTGTTTTAATTTAAAAAAGGAAATATGCAACAGGTGGCTGCTGACTTGCAATTAGTAAAAACTTCTGGCAGAAATATACCATGTAGTAGTAATCACAATGATTCTAGATTGTGAGATGCTATTTAACCTTTTGTAGAAAATAATGAAGCGGGACGATGCTATGGGGGTGTATGAGAAAGGTCATTATCACGGGCTAAACAGAACCAATAATATATTCTCTTGGAACATGCAAGTATGGGCTTGTCTGTGCCCAATCAAAAAAGCTGGTAGCTTATTTCATACTCATTATTCTCTGTAGTTTTGCCCTACCTTGTTTTTTTTTTTTTTTTTTAAATTGTTTCAAAAGCCACATACTTCATTTCTTTGAGACAAAACATTTCACTATGATGAAGAGCTAGAATAAATGCTATCAGCAAAACTGCCTAAAACTAGAGTTATCAAGTATAACCAAAGCTGGACCATGGTGAACTGTTAATGCCACAACTCCCCAAAGACAACCTTAAGGCAAAACAACATTTCAGAAGGGGAATAGCAGTAGCTACTATAATGTCTTTGTCCTGAGTGTCCTATTTAATCAAACATGGTATTTTTGTCCTATTAATTAATCTTTAGAGAAATAATTACCTACACAGACACACAGACTGTGCACTTAAAACACATTTAACATAATTTCTTACAGACAATAAAGACTTGTACTGAAACAATGAGGCACATGAATGGAACAAAGAAAACACTATCACTCAAAGGGATATTAGGTGTTTGAATACCAAAGTAACAGCAGTTGATACCACTAGACAAACAAAATGTAAATTTAATAAAAATAATAAATATCCGTTTTAGGTGAATTTAATCAAAGGTGAGGATAAACCAAAAAGGTAGACAGAATTACATACTACCTAAGCTATTTCTTGGGACCTCTTAAGACATACTGCTTCTCTCCCCTTTCTATTACTCTGAAGACTGTTTAGATCCATCTGATCTAGGTTAGCTAACTGCTCTCCTGAAACTTTTATTAGCCTTCTTCTTAGATGCTAACTATACAGAAGATATGATCAATACAGAGGTTCTCTCATATTCCCATGATAAAAAAAAAAACTTAAAACATTACTGAAAATCGTCTCGTATGAGGCAAATGTAACTTTTTGCAATAGTATTTCCATCTCTTTTTGATACATACATATACACATACTGACATACACACATGAGTTTTGTTCTCTCAAACAGGCTTGGTTCAAACCTGTAGCCTCAAAAGGAGCTGGTATTTTCTTTTAAAACAGCAATAAGAAAAAAGACTGCTTTTAGGAAAATTAAAATGATTATGAATTAGATCTAAAATGATGGCAGCACATTTAAAATTACAAAACAGACTTTAATACATTATCAAATATTGTCATTACCTGGATAGATGGCTTGTTTAAGTGGCCCAGATTGGAAGTCGTTTGTCTCGGTTCATGTCCTAAGACCATCATATTAGCATTGATCAGTCTGAAGGCATCAATAACAACCTGTAAAACAAGGTGTCAAGTCAGTTCCTTTTTAAAACAAGTGATGGTGCCAAGCAACAGTGGACAAGGCAAGATCAACATGCATCTGTTTCTGGCCTATTTCCAGACAATCATTTAATTATAATATTAATAAAAAGAGCCTCCTGCTGATAGTGCCATCAGTATACCACCTTCTATCTTGTAATGTAAGGTGACACCAATTATTGCGATTTTCATGAAGCAGCAAAATATTAACTTAGCATCTTTATTATTAAAAATATGTCATTATTAAGCGCACAGCAAATAACCTTCATTGCTGTGCTTATTTGATACCTAAAGTTTTCCTAGTCAAAATGAATGATGGGGAAGCTAAAACTGAAAGTGAGCACAAGCTAAGGGACTACAGCTAAGACCCAGTCCTGTCACATCAGTTACGCCGTCGCCATACTTGAAATGACAACAAAATTGCAGCCAGCACATCACTTGCCCATGTATTCTCTACTAGTCAGATACCCTTTACTTCTTCTGACTCTGAAATACTTTATACCTTGTCTAATGGCTTTAAACATCCAAGCCACTGTCAAGGATAGGAGGCACAATTTAAGAAAACCAAGGTCACCCATGCTTTCAGTCAGAAACAATAGGTTACAAGTTCATAGAAAAAATTCTTTTTGTTTATTAAAGACTCAAATTCCTTCACGACCCATAACATGTTATTTAGCTCTTCCATATCAAGAGATTAATGAGAGTCAGCTATTTCCCACTATCTTATTGCTTACATACTTATCCTTCAAGTTTGAAAGAACATAAAGCTTTAAAAATGTGGCATTTTAGGTAAAACCATGTGATACTAAGACAGACCACTTTTCCAAGACAATCTTGAAACAACAAAACAGCACTTCTTGACTCACCTTCACAAGTATTAAACAACTAAGACTATCAGTGTTTTCAAAACTACTGTTACCTGGATTCATTTTCAGTTATACAACTGTTGTATTAATAGACTGAAATATTAAAAACTATAATTTTCATGCTAACTGAAATACAATCAATTCTAAAAATGCATGCCTACAATACCAGCATGCACACATTTAATCCCAGAATTTCTGAGGAGGCAGACACAGGCAGATCACGGTGAATTTGAGGCCAGCTAGAGTTAACATGTGAGAGCCTGACTCTATCAGGAGTCTAAAGATAATAGTTATAGCAAACATAAAGTTATACCAAAGCATACAAGATAGCTAGGTCTAGTATATTCCTGCTGTCCTAAGGATAATAACAGTCAAGCTTGGATGCTGCTTTTAATTCTGTGATCTGAACTTTCTCCAAAATTTCTTTTGCTTCAAAGCCAAGTGTTTAATCAGAACCCTAAACACTTGCTTTCAACTATTAATTGTAAATATAAAACAGCATTATCATTGTTTTTGTCAACTGCTTTATGATTCCATCCTTAGAGTTCAGTAAGAATCATTTCTAGGGAAAAATTGTAAATTATGAAAATTTCGTATTATATCCCAATGAAATGCTTACATACATTTTTATGCCAACTGTTTTCAAACTAAAACATTAGACAGCAAGTTTCATGCAAAAATTCATCATTTCTATGAAATAGTGTAAGCAGGTGTGACGTATCATTAAAAAAAATGCCAGTTAGGTCACAGCTAAGTGAATACCATGACCTACTTTTGTTAACCCTGAAATTAAAAAAAATACAACAAAACTTACAGATTTAATATGTTGTTCAACTAGTAAATTATGACCCAGATGAAATGACGTGCTCAGATTGATAGTTCCTGAGCAGCGATAGAAATGATTACACTAAAATTAAAGGAATTTTCTGCCATCACTATAGCAACTGTCTTAAGGAAACTAACATGTTCAAAAACCTGCAGACCAAAATTAGATTTAACATGCAATAAAAAGTAAATATGGCAATATATTCTACATTTTAATTTCTGTACAATTTTATAATTGCCTTCTCTGCTGTGAGAATAAGTAGATTTCTCCGTTAGGACAACCTATCAAAGTAGACTCATTAATGTCCAGTACGCTAATGAGCAACGGGTGAAGAAGGTGTTAATTATGCCACAGTAAGATCCAAGAAAAGCCCTAGTGAGAACTTGAAGGTGTGTTTAAGCTCAGGGCGTTTCTCCATGTTTGTGTATTTACAGAATGATGCAACAGAATGACAGCAAGTGGTCACTCATTGTTAGGAAATAAATCAAAATGCAACATACTAAACAAAGAACCTCCAAGAATTAAGGCACTGAAGGGAGAAGAAGAAAGAATGATGCATTCTTAAAGCATTCTGTTTTTTTATGGCTTCCTCTGAAATATGTATACATGAAACCATTTTGTCTTGTGAACCTCAAAATTTAACCCAAAGAAAAAAGAAAAAAGAACGACTACATCAAATTCACCTCCTCATGGCAACAATAACCTCTACACTGTAGGAAGAAAAATAAAAAAATTCCTGTCTATATCTAAGCCCTAAAACCCACTGGATCTCTGTTTACCAACCTGACCGGTTAATTTTTCCTGGTACAAGTGCCTTGAGACTTTTCTGAGGTCAGCGCAACAGTAGACAGCTTATAACAAAACCATTAGCAGTTTGGCTAGCTTAGGGAAACCTCTTACTTTCCTTTTTTTGTTTATTATCACTGCATGAATCTGCAGCATATGATAGTTTATAATTTCTCAGGCTTGTTAAATTCATGTTAAAGGTCTGTTTTCTTGTTGAATAAATTTTGTTCATATAATGCTGCCTATTTCATACACTCAGTCTTTAATAGCACCTTTGGTCTATGCGCAACTCACAGATCAAAACAGAGGACTAAAATAGGGGTTGATGATGCTATTTACATGTGTGATTCCTGCTGTCTTCTTGTTAGTAGCTTTAATATAATAGAAGACCTTGTCTGTTTTGTAATTAACACATCTTTACTGGAGAGATATTTGGAAGTGATTGCTGTGAATATACTGGTTAGTAAAATAAACACAATCACACACCACTTTCTGTTATCAGACAAATTTGTGAATTGTACACATTATACTCCAGATCAACAAACTGTGATATAACAGCCAAGTAGAAGACACATATTTATATAACCCTTTATTTTTCTGAAAATATGTATTCACTCTGACCTTGCAAATATAATTAGCTGTGGGATGTGCAGACTTCAGTACCATGGTTGCTTTACTAATTGCAACTCTTGGAAATAGATACTAAATATTTGGAAGCTGCCAATACAAAACAAAAACTGCATCTTTCTTGTACATCTGTCTCAGCTTACAAAAGCAAAATAGTTTTGAAAACAATACTGAGTTCCACGTTTATTCCAAGCACACCCAAGGGTCAAGGACCTATCATTTCCATTTAATGGTGAATCTGGCTTAGGATTTAAGCTGTAATTATTTTCAGATTCAGTTTAATCCATATTCTTGACTTCTTCTATGAGCATAACAACAGTTCATTCAATATACTATTTTTAATCCATATTTCTCTGGGTCACTAAAAGACCAGACTAAATTTCTAAAGCATCAATTTGCAACCCTGATTTTTACATTCAAAGGAAGGTTTTTTTTTTTAAGCAACCCTCATTGTAATTTAATGAAAAGGTATTTTATTGCATATATCCTTCCAGCAGGGGCTACTATTACTCTCCTCCTCATCTCACTGTGGCTTCTAGGGGGCACTTCCAATGGTACTTACATTGAAGTCAATGACCAATGGAAGTGTTTCAAAAACACAACAAAAGTAAGAACTGATGCTAAAACATTTATGATGCAGTCATTTTCTTGAGCTCAAAGGGGTAGGAAGATGTAAATATTTAGAATCTTTTATAACTATAAGTCATCCTAACACCTATAGCTAGAAAAAAAATAGAGGGAGGGAGGGAGGAAGGACGGAAGGAAGGAAGGAAGGAAGGAAGGAAGGAAGGAAGGAAGGAAGGGAGGAGGGAAGGAAGGAGGGAAGGAAGGAAGGAGGGAAGGAAGGAGGGAAGGAAGGAAGGAGGGAAGGAAGGAAGGAGGGAAGGAAGGAAGGAGGGTAGGAAAGATTAAGAGCAAAAGCAAGGCTAAATACTGTAAAAGCATGTAGACAAGTGACCCCACAATCCGCCTCTAAAGCACTGAGAAAACGGGAAGCACTGGAAGAAGAGCAGAGTCACACCAAACACTGCTGCCTGGAAATGGCCTGTTATCAGCTGCTTAGTTTGTTTCTAGATTCTTTAAAAATTAAGAATGAATGTGACCTGGGGAATACTATGCGGGTTTGTGACCATTTCGTTACTTCTGCTGCTATGCACTGCCATTCGTCTATAAGATAAAAACATTTTCCATCTCTTGTAAGCCCACAGCATAAAAAATTCAAAGATATCTTACTTTTTATGCCATTTCCAATGAAAAGCACTAAGAACTAAAACTGAGTCATGCCAAATGCATATCACTGATTTGCTGTGATTTCTTGGTCTCAAGTTTGCAACACGGAAATTATTTATAAAATGTCAATTTTAGCTCTGGAAAAGAAATTCCTATGTGAATGTACTGTTTCTTTCTTCCTCCTCGGAGAATTGCTTACTGTAGCTACAGATCTGTAGTACAATTTCAGTACAGTGAAGAAGAGGGAAGGGGCAGAACCAGCAGAGTGCACTTCCCTGGCAAGTGAAGAGACGGATCAAGATCAGGAGCGGGCCCACAAGTTTTGTACATACATCTCTTAGTAAAAGCAAGTCGAGTTAGAATCTAGTAATGCAAAGGTAGTTAGATATTTCTAGATTCATAAAACATTGTTAAAAGAATTTACTTAAATAATACAAAGAAATTGAGCACAACTTTTTAGTGTTTGCACATGGCCAGCATAGTATAGGAATTTGAGTGCTTACCCATGAATCAGTCTCCTCTCAAAGTTACAATTCTAGATCTATGACCTGCTAGCCAAGTGACCTAAAACAATTTACTGAATGGCCCAATCTCTTTGTCTGCTCATGAATGATACTTCACAGAGCTGGTGCTAAGATTAAATAATACATGTGTGCTTGTCATTACAGTTCTTGTTAACTGTGCTAGTCACAGAGCTGTTCCTTTTAGATCTCGCTCTCTCTAATAGAACCTGCTGGGGACAGCACAGCTGACTTCTAAACTCCAGCTGCTGCACCTTTCAATCCACTGAGCATCACACCAGCAATAGATCCCCAGAGCTGCTCCCAGCCAATGACTAAACACAACCATGGAACAAGAATTTAGCCATCTCTGCCAAAATCAAGACACCTTTGAAAGCTGTGATTCAGCTACTCTCTAGAAACCTATATGGTCAGGCCTTCCCTCCCAGAACCACATTCCTCAAGCCCTTATCCATTACAGTATTTTCTCCAAATAAATCTGTCATGTATGGTTTATGATCTGTACAGCACCCAACCTTAACATAGTCAACAAAGAGTAGCACTGTGAGGGTAAACATTGTGAAAAGTTACTCTAAAAATCAAATCAAAATTATAAATTTGCTATCCTGAGACACTTGATA